>NW_026701752.1:0-86846 GCF_030435755.1 Ochotona princeps
GGTCAGGGGAAAAAAAAAAAAAAAAAAAAAGGGAAAAACCCCACCCAACCTCCCACCCATCCCAGATCCCCAACGGGAGGCACGCTCTGAGGCTCCTGCTCATACAGTTCTGATAGTTCATCAGTTCTAGACTGCTGCCAATGTCTCAGTTCCAATCGCAATGAACCCTATTCAGAATCCACTGGCTGACAGTCTCTTCATGGTTGGGGTTCTAAGATCAGCAGTTCAGTTGGAGGGATCTCTCTCCAAAGAAACTTCATCTGAGATGATCACAGGCCTGATTCCTGCGCGAGTCTGCTAGTACACAGTCCAACACCGTCCGTCACACCGATCGGCTTATGATCATGCTGGTCGTTGGGATTGCCGGGTTCGTTCTGTTTCCAGGCCTGTCTTCCTCGTGAACCGACGGGTGTCGTAGTCCGGTTCGATCCTGCCCGCTTCATATTCGGTCCTCACGCAGACCGGTTGGAGCTGCAGCCTAGTCGGGAAGTAGTTGTCCAGCAGGGGAGCCCACATTCCCCTGTCAGCTTTGCCTCCTCCCCCTGACTATCACATGTGCTGTTTGGGCGCTGCAACCACATCTGGTACGGCTCACCTCACCTTGGCATTCCTTATTGTGTACTAGTATGTGTCGCAACCGAACCTGGCTCGACCCACACTCTGTTCTGGCGCTCGGACTCACCAGCGGGTGATGTGAACAGGTTCAGCCTGGTCTTGCCCCCAATCCATGCCATGTGTATACCAGTGGGATAATTTCCATAGCCTGTTCTGGGCTGTTTCCTATTTGTGCTGCTTGCGCTTACCTGCAGGGACTGTGTCCTGCCAGAGGAGTTGCCCAGGCTCCTCCATCAGAAACTCTCCCAGTGCCAGGTTTCACGCATACCAGTGGGTCCATGAGCCAGCCCTGTTCAGTCCACCTCCTGTCCTAGCAGGAACAGTGGTGTTTCCTGACTGTTCTTCAACCCAATCTGGTTCTTATTGTTGGACGGTGAAGGATCCTGAGGTGGAGCCGGCAGCCACACGCCAGTCAGGAGGACCCTGTGCGCGCGTGCGCGTGTCTGTGTGTGTGAGTGTGTGTGTGTGTGTGGTTGGGAGGGGTGTGTGTGTGTGTGTGTGTGTGTGTGTGTGTGTGTGTGGTTGGGAGGGGTGTTGCTGAGAGAAGGAGAGACAGAAAGAAATATCTCCTGCCCGCTGGCTGGTTCCCTCCCCAAGTGGTCGGGGCTGAGCAGAACCAAAACCAGGAGCCGGGAGCTTCTTCCCGGTCGGTCTCCGCCACACAGGCGGCTGCCGATACCGAAGGCTTTGTGCCATCCTCGACCGCTTTTCCAGGCCACAGGCAGGGAGCTGGACGGAAGTGGGGCAGCTGGGACTCGAACCGGCACCCGTATGGGATCTCGGCACGTACAGGCCGAGAAATGGAGCCACTAGGCAACCGCACACGCCTGGCCCAAGCAACAACTCTTGCCTTCCCCTCGTCTTCTTGTCTGGTCCGGGGAGATGCACGCTGTCGACATCTCTGGCCCAGGCCTTGTATGTTTGGCACATACGGCCTGATGATCTATGGGTAGCTTGCTGTTTTAGTTCAGGCAGGCCTTAACGTGCTCTCCGACGGGAGCTACGGCCTAGCTGACAGGAGGAGTGCCTGCCTGCCTGCCTGCCTGCCTGCCTGCCTGCCTGGCGTTCCCCTAGCAGGCTGGCGGGCTCCCAGCCCCAGATCTTGGGACCGTCTGGGGGCTAATGCGGTCCGGCCGGCCTGCCTGATGTAATTTTTTCACCCAGGCAGTCCCGGCGCTTTGCTGACAGCTGGGTGTTGTGGCCTAATCCGGCTGGCCCGCCCGCCCGCCCGCCCGCCCGCAACGCACCCACCCACCCGCCCAGCCATTTTGGCTCTCTTTTTGCCTGACTGGGTGCAGCGCCCTAACTTGATTCCGGTTCTCACGCTCCCTCTCCACCACCCCCACCGCACCACCCCCGGTTCTTGCGTGCGCCAGTGGGTGCTGTGGCACAATCTGAGATGGCCCACCACCAGTCCCAGCTATCGCCATTGGGCTGGGGTACGGCAACCTAGCCTGGCCTGGTCCATCCCCAGCCCTCCTGCGAACTGTGGGGTGCTAGCCAGTTCACAGTTCAATCCAGCCTGGCTTGCGCCCCAACCCGGCCTGGCTAATTATATGTGTGTTTTGGAAGGCAGCTCTTCTCTGCGTTCACATCTATCTTTCTTTTCTTTAGGATTTAGTCACTAGGCTAACATGCCGGCCGGACCCAACCAACCAACTAACCAACCAACCAACCAACCCCTTGTCTTTGATGGACCGTGGGTGGGTGGGTGGGTGGGGTGTGGAGGCGGAAGAGTTGGAGGGTCAGCTCACCATCTCTTATTCTGCGGAACTGAAGGGAAAGGGTGCTCTGAGGGAGAGACTGGGGCACCTGTGCCTGAGTTGTGGGTGTTGTGTGCGGTCGGCTCTGCGGACAAGTCAAGGGGACTTGAGGACGGCAGAGCAGGAGGACATATGGGCTGGCCTGTGCCCTTCCTGCCCGAGGATTTCTCTGGTGGATTGGGAATGAAAGGCCACTATGCCGACGTGAAGGCCTCACAGGTGGCCTTACCTGACACCTACTTCTCCCTCCATGTTCTGGATCCTGGCCAGGAACCACTCAGCGTGCAACCACTTCTGCTCACAAATTGGAAAGAGAAAGCTGTGTGATGCCCCCTCCTGGGATAGAGAGAGAGAGAGAGAGAGAGAGAGAGAGAGAGAGAGAGAGAGAGGTGAAGAGGCCCAATCCCAGCCTGGCTGCTCCCTTTCTCCTTTTCCTCATCTGGACCTTACCTGCAAATGGGGAACAGAGAAGACTGAATTGTTGTCACATTCTCACTAACTCAATTTCAATCTCTCTCTCTCTCTCTCTCTCTCTCTCTCTCTCTCTGTCTCCCCCTCTTTTCCTCTCTCTCCTTTCACATCCCTAACCTGTTTCCATGGCACATCCTTTCTGTCCCTGAGGAACTTCTTGGGTCTTGCAAGAGCTCACAGGAAGTGTCGCTGTCCCACAGCGATGGACTTGGGTGCACGGAGCCGATAATAACACACGTGGACCCTGACTGATGGTCAAAAGCCGTAGTTTATTAGTAGCATCAGACTTTATACTCTGAGGGTCATATAGGATAAGGGAGGAAGCGCTGAGCTTATCAACAAAACCATTAATGCTTGTTTGGAACTCCTTTTGTCTTGTATATTCCACCAGGTGTTCTCATATACATATGCAGATGATATCCAATAAGGTATACAAAAGGTAGCCATTTGGTTATTCTCCTCCAAATATTATCCAACCAACTGTAATCCTGTGCTCACTGACCTTCTAGGGTCACAATATCCTCCTACAAATCCCCCTTCTGTGTTTTGTAAAATTAGGCCTGAATGACGTATGTAGGGGAAACATGCTCTTGGGCGAGCAGAAAAATGGGGAGAAACAATATTATTTAACCGAAATCAGAGTGGCACAGGAACAGTGTAAAGACCAACATTGACATACATAGCAGCTGAGTTCAAACATAACATCAAAGTTCTTTACAGTTACATCTTGTTTAGCATTAACAGTTTTAAATTGATAAAAGCTTTTAAGGGAGATTCTTAACCCAATTTAAATTTTGCAGTTTATAGAGGTTAAGCACAGTTTTGCATTTAACAATTGAAGAATAGAAAAGTTTTAGGTAGGTGAGCAGGGAAATCCCCAACAACTTAGTGAGTGAGGAAGAATTTAACTCTACATGGGACTCACAAGTAACCCTGATGGTTGGTGTAAGAGAGGGCAGGGAGCCAAGGCTGGAACTAGTTAAGAACTAGAGGAAGCTCCTCCTAAAATCCTTTTGTCTCTGAGTGCCTCCCGGGGCTCCTGGCTTAAGTTCCCAGGTCACCAGACCCTATGAGCAGGGTACTGGGCTGCTTCAATCCCTTGCGAGAAATCCAATAGGAAAGGACTGACCTCAGAGTTCTCGGCCTCCAAGGGCACTCATCTTCCTTGTGATCTCCTTGGCAGTCGGGATACGGTTCTCGATGTCCTTGATGAGGCAGATATCCACTGCTCTTGCAGCGAAAGCACATGGGAGGCCTCCGGGGGTCTCCGGGACTAGGATAGAGGGCTCCTCTTATCCTCCTGCTCCACCCTGAGATCCCCCTTGCTCTATACACACAACCTCCTTTAAGAGGGTGTCAGAGTCGTCCTTGGATACCACCACAAATTTCTATGGCTTTTCTAATGTCTAAGGTCATTAAAATCTATAAATAACAAGTTACATTTAAAGTCTTCCTCAAACATTCTAAGAAGGTGGAGAATTTCTCTGCACTCCCGCCCTGTAGTGGAACCAGAGGAATATTAAACAAATTTAGCTTTTCAGTTCTTAGAGGCAGCTCCACTGGGGGTTCCATCTTCTCCGGGGGCAGTGTTGAGTTCAAGGGAGTTGCAGCACTTTCGAGGTCAGATGAGCCAGTTTTGAAGATCCATCAGGAAATTCTAGGGACAAGAGCATAACCTTTCCCACGGATTATTAGTGTTTATCAAATGCATCATAATGTCAAGGACAGTTGCGCTTGATGCACCAATCTCTTAGGATCCCTCACGTCACCCGGTGTTGGAAGGGGTCTGGCCTCCTCCTCCTCCTCCAATGTCTCCTTGATGGCGATGGATCTTTCAGAATGAAGTCGCGAATTTGTCTTACTGCAGGCGCTTCCTCCAGTGAATGGAGTCCAGGGCTTTACATTACCAGCTGGCACCCACACAGGCTGCAGCTCAGTTTCTGGAAAAACACAAACAAACCCTCTTCCCACAGTTAGCAAGGGGTCAGGACCTCTCCACTTGTGAGTGGCTGGGTCCCTCCATCAAACCAAAGGCATCTGTGTTGGGCCTGCAAGCAGCCTCTAGTGACGCAGAGCTGGTGCTCACCAGGAGACAAAATCTGAACAAAATTTAAGGTGAGTAAGACCAAATTAATGCATTTACAGGGGTAGCATATTCCCCCCTCTGCTTTTAAAGCATAACTTTAACATCTTTGTGATTTTACAATCCTATCAGAAAGCTTTGGGCATGGCTGTAGTTTGCCACAGCCCTAAGGCAACCTGCTCTTGATAAACAAACAGCAACACATGATAACAATTTGAAACAACTTTTTACAAAGGACGAAATGTTAAGACACACATGTATGCGCGCACATACACAGACACACACACACACTTTTGGAGACTTGAAAATATTATTCTCAACCAAGCTTAGTAGTAGTGTTCACCAAAAACCAGTAAGTGAAATGCCATTAAGTCAATAGTTTTGAACTGAGAAACTCAGACAAAAACATTGATCATGCTATGAAATCCCTCCATCAATCTAAAATTGCAAATTTCAGTCTTCCCAGCAATACAACCATGCTAAGAATACATAATTAGCAACGCAAACTAAAATTAAACCTTCACAACTCCATGGATGTATACAACGTTTTGACACAATAAAATTTTACTCCATTTGTTATTTGGCAATAATCTTAGTATAATCCAATAGCCTGGTCAACTGTCTCCACAAAACGGGAGATAGATCCGTTGGCATTCTTGAGGCCTCGTAAGAATACCAAGGGAATCCCTAGGATTTGAAACCTTTGAATTCTTAAATGCTTTTTTAAGGATAGCTAAAAATATCTGAAACAAGATTTGTTGTTGACATTAGCATAACACATGATAGATTACAATTGGTTATTGATGCGAGATCATCACTCAAATATCTTTAAAACAAATACAAAACCTTGACACATTAAAGGCAGTGAGAGATTTGATAACCAGCCAAAAACACAAGAATTACATTAATACATGCAATTAATACATGCAAACACTTTGTAGACAATGAATATCACATTAACTTATACCTTGAAATAATCAAATAGTGTTCGAGTTCAATTTTATACCAAATTATTTATGATAAAATTTCACATTTTTATTAAATGTCCCCCCAAAAAACCCTCAAGATTTACAAAAGCCTAGTATCTTTGAATTCCAAGCTCCCAAAAGTTGCAATGGATATACAGATGAAGTCAGTTTGCTAAACATCTACCACAACAAAAGACCTTGAAATTGGTGATTATTGTTAAAGTTAGCCATTAAACTGAAGGCCAGCTTCCTCAGCATTATAAAATATTCCAAAAGACATGCGGTTACAACTTGGGTACATTAACAAACAAAACAGCAAACATTCACTTTATAATGATATAATGACATCACCCAAACACTCCTTAAAGCAAGAACATCGCTTTTGTTAATTTTAAACAATGAGAACGTAATGAGGCAGTGAACATAAAAATTAACTTAATATAAAGACTTGTACTTAAAAATTAGTATACATGATTAAGCAATGCTGTATAGGAAAAAGCACTATATGAATAACATGCATACACCACAACTGATTGGAATTTCAGCCTCCAGGATTTATACTTGCAGGGTGAGGAGCACAGGTGGGGCAATGAGACAGTGGCAGTTTTAAGTTTGTAGCTTCTCTGCAGATTCCCATTTTGTAAACCTGTGAATGTTTGGGACCTGGGGCTGACCCCTCCCAGAGTCTTCTGGCCACAGGCATCTGCCATCACGGTCAAATTTGGATTTACATTCTTTTTTCCAGTGTTGGCCTCTTCGGCACTTAGGACATATTCCAGGGGAGTGACTGTTAAAAGCATCCGCAGGGTATTTTTGAGTTGAAGGAAGCATTCGGCAATCTTTTCTAAGGTGTCCTGGCTTGCCACAATTAAAACATTTAGCCTTCATTTGTTTTTGAATAGCAAAAGTTTCAAGTGCTGCTAGGCGGGCACGGTGCTTAAATGTCCCTATGTTGCGACAGGCTTTCAGGTAACCCAGGAGATCCTCTCTTTCTTTTATAGGACGAATAACAGCCTGGCAGTCCTCATTCGCATTATCAAAGGCCAGTTGCTTTAACAACAATTTCCTAGTGCCTTCTCCCTTAACTTGTTTTTCTATAGAGTCTGTCAAACGTCTTACAAAATCAGCATAAGATTCTCTGGCTCCTTGAATGACTTTTGTATAACTGCCTGCAAATTCAGACCCAGTCTCAATTTTCTCCCATGCCCACAATGCTACGTCTCGTATATGCATGAGCGCAGCTTGAGGTAGCTGTATCTGTTGCTCTGTAGTAACCCACTGTCCATCTCCAACCAACATATCATAAGTCAGTTGTCCTCCACCAGGGAGTTGCCGACCTGATGCTCCTAAGGTTCGCAGTTTTTCTTTAGCCTCCACATTTTCCATTGTAAATATTGAGAAGGAGAAAACCCTATTTTTGCTATTACTTCAAAATCATAAGGAATCCAGTTTGCTCCCTGGCTCCAGCCATTTAAATATTCCCACACATAAGAAGAAGTAGGTCCATAGGACACACAAGCCTTTTTAAAAGCTATGATGGCATTAACATCTAGGCTTTCATAGGTAGGTTGGTTATTTTCTTGACTAAGTATGATTGGAAAAAGCAATCGGAATTCATGAGGTCTCCGGGGAACATCAGTCATTTGGAAACATTTTTGATCAGATTTAAGAGCAAGACGGCATGGGCTGATATTTAACTGTTGCTTTATCCCAGCCTCATTTACCTCACTAGAGAAATCCTGTGGTTTAACACTGAAAATTTTCTTTTTCTTAGTTCTGATTTCATTTTCAGTCACATTATGGTAACATCTTCCAAGTTTTCTTTTCCTAATTTCCACATCTGAAGTATAAGGCCTTTCTCTTTTTGCTGCATTACAGTGGCATCTCCTCGTGGGAGGGTCTCTCACACATTCTTTCTCATCTTCATCTGTAGTATAAGCCATTTCTTTCCTAGCCACATTACGGTGGCGTCTCCCGTTAGGGGAATCTCTCACGGGCTCCTCTTTGCTGTCCTCCTCATCTGTACTATGAGGCGTTTCTTTTTTAGCCATATTACAGCGTCCTTTCCTGTTAGGTGGGCCTCTTAAGGATTCCCTTTCTCTTTCTTCCTTGTTCGTACTATGAAACACTTCTTTTTTAGCTACATTTTGGGGGTGTCTCCCCTTAGAGGAATTTCTTGCAGATTCCCCTTCTAAAATTATAATAATAGCTCTAATTAAAGCCGATATAATCCAAAAACTAACTTGAATATCTTCTATCCTTCCGGCCTTTTCACCATTTTTCTGAGTAAAATTCTTAAGTCCAGTTTCTAGTGTCCATTCATCTGGAGACCAAGGATTATATTCACTAACAAGCTCTAAATAAGAATGCAATTGCTGCCTAGTTATCTTCGTTCCACTTTTCACTAAAAAATTCTGCATAAGAGAGATAAAAGACTGTGCCCTACACTGGTTCTGGCCCATTGTCCCACTCACCACTTTCTGTGGGGGTCTCCGCTGCACTTTCTCTTCTTCTTTCAAGTCCCTGTTCATGCGCCAGTTGTCGCTGTCCCGCAGCGATGGACTTGGTGCACGGAGCCGATAATAACACGCATGGACCCCTGACTGATGGTCAAAAGCCGAGGTTTATTAGTAGCATCAGACTTTATACTCTGAGGGTCATGTAGGATAAGGGAGGGAGTGCTGAGCTTATCAACAAAACCATTAATGCTTGTTTGGAACTCCTTTTGTCTTGTATATTCCACCAGGTGTTCTCATATACATATGCAGATGATATCCAATAAGGTATACAAAAGGTAGCCATTTGGTTATTCTCCTCCAAATATTATCCAACCAACTGTAGTCCTGTGCTCACTGACCTTTTCGGGTCACAATGTCCTCCTACAATATACATATGCAGATGATATCCAATAAGGTATACAAAAGGTAGCCATTTGGTTATTCTCCTCCAAATATTATCCAACCAACTGTAATCCTGTGCTCACTGACCTATTAGGGTCACAATGTCCTCCTACATACTGGCATTGTGGCACCGCACACACGCTCAACAGCCTGTCAGCAGACACACTGGCCTTGCCGTATGGGAACACCGATTTCATCTTGTTCCTGGCTCCTGGCTTCGGCCTAGCTTGGCCTCAGCTGCTGTGACACAGGAGGGAGAGAGCCCTTCCACACTTTGTGAAAATACCGCCTAGGGAGGGACATCCAGGAGAGACAAGGGTGGAGGAAAGGTCTCTTGGCACATATTGTGGGAACGGACTTGGGGTGAGGCGCTGACTGGGTTGTAGCTGTGTGTGTATAGGGAAATCTTTGCTGTACCAATGTGGTTGGGGACATTGAGATGGACTGAACCGGGTTTCTGATTTTTGTGAGACAGTCTTTCTCTCTCTCTCTCTCTCTCTCTCTCTCTCTCTCTCTCTCTCTTTCTCTCTCATTACTGGATGAGGTTCCCCGGGAGAGCTGGGCTTGGAAAAACGTGGCCCAAGGGATGAATCTGGAACTGACCCCTGGGCTCGAGACTCAGTGTTGTCGTTGTGATCTCTTGTCTTCGCTCTTCCTGCTCCCTCATCCTTCATCTTCCCCGTCCCATCGCAACCCCAACTGACTCCAAACCAGAAACCCCAGCGTGTTTCAAGAATCCACTCGTGCTGTCTGCACGCCATCTAGTGGCCACAGTATCGGATCGGACAAGAGGCGAAAGCCAAGATGGCGCTGACGGCAGAAGCCAAGATGGCGCCCGCATCTGAACAAGTCTCACGTCTCGCGAGGCCTCGGGGTGGTGGTCGGCGTGGAGTTTGGGGGGGTCGAGGAAGGAGGAGGGAGGGAGAGAGTCGGTTTGACGCAGGCGCAGTAAGCACAGTCGGGCTTCTGGCTTGCTGGCTGAGCAGTGGCGGCGGTGCCGGCGGTGGGGGGAGGGGGGAGGGGGCCGCGGCGGCGGCAGAAACCGTCCTTCCGCCGGGCCGGGACTGCACTGTGCGCGCCTCCCTAGGTGCTCCTGCCATGTCCAGGCGGGGGGATCTGTTACCTTCCCAGGGATGTTGCCTTAGTTCTTTCTTCTTGGATCTCTCCATTCCTTTTAGGCTCTGTTTTTCTCTCTCTCTCTCTTTCTCTGTTTTGCTCGCCGATTCCTGCTTTCCTCTCTTTCTTTCGCTTTCTCCTTTTCACTGTCTCCTCTCCTTCTCCCACTCCCCTACATCTCCTAGAATTTCACTTGTGACTCCCACCTTTATTTGACAGTCTTCATCCTTACATTCTCTGCCTTTCCCTAGGTTGTTCTTGAGTTGTTTTTTCTCTTTCAATCTTTATAGGCCTTTCTCTCGCGTCCTCATTCTGGATTTATTTTCTTCCCTCATCGGTGTGTGTCTGGCCGTTGTACCTGCGCGCGCGCGCGTGTGTGTGTGTGTGTGTGTGTGTGTGTGTGTGTGTTCTCCCCTAATGTTTCCATTGCTTCCCTTTATGTTGTCTTTCTCTTTTCTTAGTTTTTGTTTTTCTTCTTCTTCTTCTTTTTTTTTTGTATTCTTACCTTTGCCTTCCTTTCAGTTCTCATTCTCTCCTCCCCACCCCCCCCCCCCGTTTCTCTCTCCCTTTTCTCTCTCTCTCAATGTCGGTGTTTTCATTTTATTTTCTGTCTGCCTTCTTCCTTTACCTTTGGCTTCCTTGGTCCTTCTTAACTTGTTTCTCTCTTCTCTTTCAATCTATATATGTTTTTCTCTCGCGTCCTCATGCTGGATTTATTATCTTGCCTCATCTGTTTTACTCGTGTGTGTCTGTTTTTTTTTTCTCCCCCCAAAATTTTGTTCTACTGTTTTCCATTGCTTCCCTTTATGTTGTCTTTCTCCTTTCCTAGTTTTTGGTCTTCCTGTTTTTTTTTTTTCTTTCTTTCTTAGTTTTGCCTTCCCTTCAGTTCTCATTCTCTCTCTCTCCCCCCCCCCCCCCGTTTCTCTCTCCCTTTTCTCTCTCAATGTCGGTGTTTTCATTTTATTTTCTGTCTGCCGTTTTCCTTTACCTGTGTGTGACCAAGTCTATCCACCCTTCCCCCAAGACTGTACTGATAGGTCAGATGTATCCTGTCACAGTAGATGCGTGGTCACTCACTACTACAACTCGATTCTCCCCAAGCCACGCGACCTGGTGTTCCATGCATCAACACAGAATGTTAACATTTCACCAGTGACGGTCACGACACAGTTTGGTTCTAAATGAGAGGCAAGGCAAAGCAACCGACCTGGCGGCCGGGACCAGCCAGCACCCCCTGCGAGGGGAGGGAGGGAGGGAGGCAGTGACACACATTTCCCTGCCTATCTCGGCTTCATTGCCTGGCTGCGTGCATCCAGCGTGCTGTCCCTTTGTCCCTTGGTGCTGGCTGTCTGACTCCACCTGGTGGCAGCCGTGCTGTAGCTGTAGAGCATTCTGGAGCCGGCAAGGGCGAGCAAGTGGGTGGAGAGCCCGGGACAGGATGTGACAAAGTCCCCAAGCTGCAGGCGGGAGAGTCCCAGCCCTGCTGGGACCTTGGTGGCTCGTGTGCTGTTCGGAGATTGAGCCTGGAGGCTTGCAAGTGAGCAGGCAGGCAGCTGCGGGGGTGGGTAGGTGTCTGCTCGCTCCTGATTGTAACCGGGCTGGAGTACCGCTAGAGTGCATGGGGTCGACCAGCACACCCTTTATCACTGCCACCGTGCACTAGGGGACTCGATCGGGGCCGTCGGCGGGGCTGCGAGGCCACGGCCACCGGCCCGACACTTGTCGCCTGCACTAGGGGACCCGGTTGGGACCGTTGGTGGGGCTTGAGGCCACGGCCGCCAGCCCAGACGCTTGTCGCCTGCACAAGGGGACCTGGTCGGGGCCGTTGGCGGGGCTGCGAGGCCACGGCCACCGGCCCAGACGCTTGTCGCCTGCACTAGGGGACCCGGCCTTGGCCGTTGGCGGGGCTGTAGAGTTGTTTGCTTTTCTCTAACTCCTGGGGTCGACCAGGTGGCCACAGGAGCATGCCCTGTGGGCGATGGCTGTGTTTTTGGGGACTTGTGACCCGGGCCCCCATCTGAGGGGCGGCTGTGTCCCATAGGTTGTCCCTGTTGTCCCCTGGAAGGGCATTTCTACACCTGCAGTTGTCATTTTGGATCTGCAGGTAGGTGCTGACACGCTGTCTCCTGGTGACTGTCACCGGAAGAGCTGGGCCCCTGAGTTCACGTCTGGGGCGGTAGGGGGGAGCGCGATGGGCTGCCGGCGGCCTGGCGCTGGACTGCATTCCCCCTGCCCAACCGGCGCCGAGCTCCCTGCCTGGGTTCGTGCGGGAGCTTGGTGTGCGATCCTGGTTTAGCCCTGCGACGGTGCCACCATCTCCGGCTTAGAATTTGCCCCGAGAGCGGCAGAGGTGAGGCTGGGCGCTGGGTCCTATACCCGTGTCCATCTTCTGTGGCAGGTGGCCCGCTGCGTAGTGGTGGCTGACAGAACCCCCTCAGAACTGAGTCAGTGGCCTCCGCTGGGGGTTGGCCACCGCTGCTGAAGAGGCAAGGGGCTGGCGAGGCTGTCGACGGACCCCCCTGGCAGCTGTCCTCGCTGGGCGTGACCCCCTGTGCCTCGCGTGATGTCATAATCCTAGACCGAGACTTGACCGATGTGGTGATGTGGCGCTCTCCTGGGCCGGGCCTAAGCCGCTTACAGACGAGGGACGGCCATTCATGGCGAATGCTGCCGAGCTGCTCGTTCTGTCTTGCGGGCTCCTGGTTCCTCTTTCCCTTGCCTCGGTGTGGTGGGAGAGGCCAGGGGTGCGGAATCTGGCTCGATCTCCGCTCCCTCTGCCTTGTGCCGCCTGAAGGTGCTGGCGTTGGGGGTCCAGGCGGGGGTCCTCGGACGTGGCGGACACCCTTCGCCCTCTGCCGTGTCGGTGTGTCATGGTGTGGGCGGGCCGCCTCCCGCGGTGGTGGTGCGGGGCTTGTCTGGCAGAGTCTGACCCTGCTCAGCTCTCTGCGGTGCTCCTGGAGCGGTCCAGGTCGTTTGCCTCTCAGGTGCCTGGAACCGAGTGGTGCTGTCGCTCCTTCACTGCCCCGGTGTGCTCTCTCCCGGGTGTGCCGTCGCAGCCTCGCTGGCGTGTGCTGCTTGGTGCGTGGGAGTCCCTGGGGGGTCGAGGCGATAAGGAAGAGGTAGTGTGGGTGCAGCGCAGGCCCGCCGCCGCTGCTGCTGCTGCCGCCTATGGCCTTGCTTGGCCGCTGGTGTCCCCTGTGCGTCTGTGGGGGCAGGTGGCTTCCTTTCCTCTACCGCAGACCCCTCCGCCCGGCTTTGGGCTTGTCCCGCGGGTTGGGTGTTGCTCCCTCGAAGGGCCCTCTCGGCCTGGTGAGAAGTGCGCTCGGGGTTGGTGGGGTGCGGCCCGCCTTCGGTGAGAAAAGCCTTCTCTAGCGATCCGACAGGGACGTGCCTTACGTGATGGGGTGCTGTTATCCCCCGCTTGTCGCCGTTCCTTCCCTCCTGGTGTGAGTCGGTAGCCACGCTGCTGACGACGCGGATGGCTCGGGTTCGTTGTGCGTTAGGTGGCGATGGTCGCTCGTTCCCTCCGCCCTCCCCTCGGGGAGTGTGTGTGGGCTACGCGTGGGCTCTTCCGGCCCCCTTCCGCTGGGGGCCGGACGCTGCCTCTCGCACCTCTACCTCGCCGTGGCCCGTGCCTCCCCCCTCCGGGTCGGGGGAGGGTCCCGCTGGGCCGGGCCGGGTGTGTCCCGGTGCCTACTATGGGCCTGACGGAGGGGCTCCTGTGGTCGCTCGCACGCACGCACGCACGCGGTGTGCGTGTGTCGCCTCCGGTGTGTGGCCTTCCGCTTGCCACCTGGGGCCCTGGGGTTGTGTGTGGCTTTGTCCCATGCTGCCCCTGTGGCCCTGGTGTGGGGTGATGACTCTGCTCGCTTCCCGCCCTGGGGTTGCTGTTGGCCTGCTGGCCGGTCACCGCCGGCGAGGGTGGTGCGGTGGGGCCACGGGTTTGGGCCTGTTGGGTCTCCCCTCGGCCGCGTCGGCCTTGGGAGCGTTCCTGCGGGGTTACGGCCCTCGGGACCGGGGCCCGGATGTTGGCGGATGGAGGCCGGGATCCGGCAGCAGGTAGGCGCCCGGCGTGTGGGCGTTGGCGGTGTCGCGTTGGGGGCCCCGGTGGGGGGGGCCTCAGGAGCGCATCGGGGAATGCGTGGGGGTCGCTGGAGGCGGGCTCCGGTGTCCCAGGCGTGTCACGGGACCGCCCGGGTGTGGGCGGTGGCATCCCGTGTCTGTTTTCCGGGAGGGACCCGGCTTTCGTTGGCCCGAGGTGTTCCCTCGTGGCTCCCCGTCGCGCTTCTGGTGCCTCTCCCCCGTGGTCTCATGCCACCCCCCATATAGGTACCCCCCTCGCCGCGTGTCGCTGGCGTGTGGCGTTGAGCGCTCTTTGGGGTCGGGGGTCAGTTGACTGCAACGTGTGTGGCCTGCGGTGTGCGGGGGCTGGCGTTTGCCCTCATCGTCGGAGGTGTGTGCGCGTGAGGGGTGGCTGAGTCGCACGGTGGTCCCCGGCTGTGTGTGGTTTGTGCCTGGCTGCCTCCCCCTCCCCCATGTGGGACCGCCCTTGCGCTTGGAGAGCGCTGGCAGTGAGATCCCGCGTGGTGTGGGAGCCGGGTGCGTCGTCTGGCCGCCATCCGGTTCGGCCGACCGTCCGTGTGGAGGAGGCCCTCCTCCGCCGTGCCCCTTCGCGCTTGGGGGGGTCCGCTGGCCCTCGGCTCCCGCTTGTCACCGCTTGTTGGGCCTCGCTCGCTCGCCGGGTGGCTCCTGCTGCAGCGCCTCCTTTGTCTCCATCTCGCTCTTTGTCCGCTTCCTGGTCCTGGGTCTCCGTGACCCTGTCGTTCTTCGCTCCTGGGGTCCCGCTGCGGCCGTCGGGGAAGGCACTCGGGCCCCTTCCCGTGTGTCTCGCCCCCCGCCCCATCAGGCGGCGGTGGCCGGTGGTGGCGCCGCGGGTCGGCTTGTCGGAGCCTCGGCGCGTGTGCGGGGGTTGAGGTCGGTGAGGCCGGAGGGGGTCGGTCGGTGGGGGCGGCTGGTGTGTCCCGCTGTCCGCCCTCCCGCCCGCCCTCCCTCCCTCCTCTTCGCCTCCTCCTTCCTGGTTGGCAGTGCCGGTGGTCTTCCCGGACCCGGTGTGGCTGCCCCCGTGAGTGGACTTTCCCTGAGGCTGTGGTCGGCCGGTTCCTCAGGCCCGTCTTGCGTCGCGAGGTTGTGTGGGCGGCTCGGCGTATCGGCTCCGCACCCCGTTGTGTGTGTTGGGGCGCTGTCGGCCAGCCCGGATGGAGAGGGTTGTCTCGGGCGTGCGGTGCCCCTCGGCGCCGCCGCTGCTGTGTCCCCCTGCTCCATCTCCCCCGCGCCTGGCTGCCGCTGTCCCACCCCGGCGGGTTTGTGGGGCGGGGGCGGGGCGGGCTTCGGCCCGGCTCCCGCCCTCACGTCCCCCCCGCCGTGGTCGGTGCGTGTGGGCGGGAGATAGCTGTCAATGCAAAGGCTCTAGGTGCAAATATTGGTGTGAGAGCTAATTCAATCAAGGAAACACTGCATGTTGGTGAAGCGCATATTGAAGAAGAATCAGCCGAGTGGTTCTTGTGGCAGAAGAACTCCATTTTGGCTCACTAACTTCACACACCATCAGGCTTCCAAGCAGCTCTCAAGGAAACTCAGTTTTCACACTCTAGGCTTAATGCCCTTTGAGTGCATTATCTAGGAATGAACCTGGTAGAGCATCCCACACAAACCAATGCTCCACATGCGGGTTTCACATGCCACCAACTCCACATTCACAGACAACTTCAGCGCCAAAGCCGTTTTCAGATAGCCCTCAATGCAAAGGCTCTAGACGCAAATATTGGTGTGAGAGCTAATTCAATCAAGGAAACACTGCATGTTGGTGAAGCGCATATTGAAGAAGAATCAGCCGAGTGGTTCTTGTGGGAGAACAACTCCATTTTGGCTCACTAACTTCACACACCATTGTCGCTGTCCTGCAGCGATGGACTTGGTGCACGGAGCCGATAATAACACGCTTGGACTACTGACTGATGATCAATAGCCAAAATTTATTAGGGGCAACACACTTTATATGCTGAGGGTCATACAGGATTAGGGTAGAGATACTTAGTTCATCAACAGAACCATCAACTGTTTTCTATGCCTTTATTTTGGAAGTCCTTTTGCCTTGTATATTACTTCCGGCTCAACTGTTCTTATACAAATGATATCTCATCAGGTACACAAAAGGTAGCCATACAGTTGTTCTCATGCAAAGGATATCCAGTCAGTCACACACAAGACATCCATTCAGTTGTTTATCATACAAATATTGTCCCATCAACTGTAATCCCGTGCTCACTGACTACGTTCGCTGAGCTACAGTCACAATGTCTACCTACAAATCCCCCTTCTATGTTTTATAAAAATTAGGCCTGAGTGATATACCTGGGAGAACATGCTCTTGGAAGAGCAGCAAAATGGGGAGATACAATATTATATATTATAAAAAGATGACTACACCAGGGACCACACACCCTAACTGCCTATCATCCCATCTAGCTCCTCAATATTCTTTTTCCCAGGAGAATGAACCTGGCAGCTGTCAGGGATAGGGGACGACGATCATTCTGGCTACTTCCTGCTGAAAAAGGGACGAAGAGAGGGGGCCACAGCAGCCAGGGATTCTCCAGGGAATGCATCTGGGGTCCCAGGTATAAGGTAGAAAAATAACAGCTAGAATTTCTCCCAAGGTAACATGTTTATGTGTTTAACCTAAATCAGAGTCGCACAGGAACAGTGAAAGGATCTATAGTAGCATTTATCATGTAACAGCCGATTACAAACTTAACATCAAAGTTTCTATACATTTACATCTTGTTTGGCATCAACAGTTGATGGAAATTTTGGGGAGAATCCTAACTTACAATTCAAACTTTGCCATTTATATAATTCATTTGATTTTACAGATTTTTACGCATTTAGGATAATCAAAATAATTTTATGATTCTAGTAAATCATGTGTTAATAATTGAACAACAGAAAAGTCTTAGGCAGGAGAGCAGGGAAATTTCCAATGACCCAGTGAGTGAGGAAGAATTTAACTCTACAACATATCTAATAAAGTCCAGGAAAAGCAAAGCGCCTGACCATTAAGTACAGGCTGAGCAATTATAGGCTAATTAGCCTTTGTTTTGGTTGTTCCAAATGTCCTATCTGTCTATCTAAACAGCCAAATAGGAAGCCTGACCAGTAAGGTACAAGTTGAATGATTATCAGTTAACTGGCCTTTATTTGTCTCTATCTATCTGAACTAATTGTGGGATTCACAAGCAACCCTGATGGTCAGTGTAAGAGAGGGGTGGGACCCAAAGCTAGAGCTAGGTAAGAATTAGAGAGAACTCCTCCTCTGAGTCCAGAAGGAAGGAAATTTACAATCCTTTTGTCTCTGAGTACCACCCGGGGCTCCTGGCTAAATTTCGATGTCACCAGACCCTCTGAGCAGGGTACTGAGCTGCTTCAATCCCATGTAGGAAATCCAATAGGAAAGGACTGACCTCAGAGTTCTCGGCCTCCAAGGGCACTCACCTTCCTTGTGATCTCCTTGGCAGTCGGGATACGGTTCTCAATGTCTCGATGTCCTTGATGAGGCAGGTATCCACTGCTTCTGCAGTGGAAGCACATGGGAGGCCTCCGGGGGTCTCCAGGACTGGGGGACTAGGATAGAGAGCTCCTCTTATCCTCCTGCTCTGCCCTGAAATCCCCTCCTGCTCTGTACACACAACCTCCTTTAAGAGGGTGTCAGAGTCATGCTTGGATCCCACCGCAAATTCCTATATTTTTTCTAATGTTTAAGGCGTTAAGAATTTGTTATCCATAAATAAAAGGTTACACTTAAAGTCTTCCTCAAACATTCTAGGAAGATGGAGAATTTCTCTGCACTCCTGACCTGTAGTGGAACAAGAGAGATATTAAACGATTTTAGCTTTTTAGTTCTTAACGTCAGTTCCACTGGGGGTTCCATCTTCTCCAGGAGCAGCGTTGTGTTCAAGGGTGTTGTTGCATCTCCGAGGCCGGATGAGCCGTAAGGGAACCCATAGTTTTTCAGAGGATCCATCAGGAGATTCTAAAGAAACAAGAGCATAACCTTTGCCATGGGTTATTATTGTTCCAGGATACCAATTATTCAGTTGTTTTACCCATACAGGAATTTGTAAAGTCTTATCTGATAATGTAGAAAAATGTTTGTCAGCAGGAGTATTAATGTCTCCTTGAGGTAAATTTAAAAAATTAAGTGTTAAAAGCGTTAGAGACAGAGTATCTCTGGGTGACATCCCCCCTTTTTTGTTTTTTAATAATTGACTTTTTAGGGTGCGGTGTGCACGTTCAATAATAGCTTGACCTTGAGGATTATAGGGAATACCTATAACATGTTGGATGGACCACTCTAAACAAAATGCTTTGAAACTTTTACTAGTATATGCAGGTCCGTTGTCCGTTTTGATAGAAGAGGGAATTCCCATAATTGAGAAACATGTTAGCAAAAAGGATTTAACAGCTGAAGTAGTTTCAGAACTCATAGGTTGTGCCCAAAGAAACTTAGAAAAAGTATCTACAACTACATGTAAGAATGGTTGTTTTGGAAAGAACGGTATATGAGTAACATCCATTTGCCATAACTGATTGGAACTTAGCCCTCGAGGATTTGCACCTGCAGGATGAGGAGTACAATGTAAAGGGGCACAAATAGGGCAAGTTGCTAAAATGTTACGAGCAATTCGGAGAGGAATATGATATTTCACATGCAAACGATTGGCATTAGTATGTAGAACACGATGTTCATCTTGGGCACTAAGAAATATAGGTGCAGTCAGTCTGTCAGCGTGAGAATTGCCAAGGGTCATAGGTCCAGGGAGAGAAGAATGAGCCCGTATATGTGTAATAAAGAATGGTGAGTTGCGCTGACGTAGTAGTTGTTGCAATTGTAAAAGCAAATGAGAAATACAAGTATTATTAGAAGATATTAAAGCAGTTACAATAGCCGGAAATAGACCAACTACATAAGCCGAATCAGAAACAACATTAAGAGGTTGGTTACATACTCGTAAGAGATGCACTAAGGTTGCTAGTTCCACCTGTTGTGCTGAGGAAAATGGAGTTTGTATTGTAGTATGTAAATGAGGTCCATGAATTCCTCCCCGGCCGGAGGAGGAGCCATCAATATAGTATGTATCAGCACCAGGAATGGGCTCAGCACGGATAATAGAAGAAATTATGAAAGGAGTTCGCTGTAAAAAATTCCAAATCTTACCGGCTGGGTAGTGGTTTCCTATTTCTCCGTAATAATCAGCCAGGGCTACTTGTAATGAAGCAGATAAGGTTAAGGCCTGTTGAAGCTGTTTAGCTGTTAAAGGAAATACAATTGAGGCTGGATCGTATCCTATTAGAGAGAGGGCTCTCAGACGTCCCTGGATAATGAGGGAGGCAATCATATCAACATAAGAAGAGAGAGTTTTAGTTTGTTTATGATGCAAATAACTCCACTCTAGGGGACCAGAACGTTGTGCTAAAGCTCCAGTAGGGGAATGGGGTGTAGGAAAAACCAAAAACAAAACAGATTCCTCAGGAACAAAACGAGTGAGAAAAGAACCTTGAAGTTTCTTTTCAAAGAACTGTATCTCCTGCTCCGCTTCTTTAGTCAGCATCCGGGGGCTATCAAGGGCCGGATCTCCTTCTAGTATTGAAAAAAGGTGAGACAGTTGGTGGGTTGGGATGCCTAGAGAAGGTCGTAACCAATTAATGTCACCTAGCAATTTTTGAAAATCATTAAGAGTTAAAAGATGGTTTTTACGAACAGAGAACATTTGCGGACGTACAGTAGTGCGATCTAGAATATGACCAAGATATTCATAAGGAGCTACACTCTGGACCTTTTCCGGAGCAATCACAAGCTGAGCACGAGTAAGAACCTTTTGTGCCTCTTCATATAACTGTTGTAACTGACCGTCACTGGAGGCAGCAAGAAGAATGTCATCCATGTAATGAATAATATAAGCATCTGGAAAAGCATCACGAAGCGGCTGTAACATTTTTCCTACAAAATATTGGCACATAGTAGCAGAATTGGTCATACCTTGTGGCAAAACTTTCCATTGATAACGCTTAACAGGAGCCTGTTGATTTAAGGAAGGAACCGAAAAAGCAAATCGGGGGCGGTCATCTGGATGGATAGCAATAGAATAAAAACAATCTTTTAAATCCAAAACAATTAATGGCCAATGCGAGGGAATCATAGAAGGATTAGGCAGTCCAGGTTGGAGGGCACCCATAGCAATCATAGTAGCATTTACATTTCGGAGGTCAATTAACAATCGCCATGCGCCTGACTTCTTTTTAATCACAAAAACTGGAGAATTCCATGGGGAGAAAGACTCTTCTATATGGTTCTTTTGTAATTGTTCCTGAACTAAAGACTCTAACGCCTGTAATTTTTCTAGTTTAAGGGGCCATTGAGGCGTCCACACAGGCAGATCAGATTTCCATTGAATAGGTATCGGTGATGGTTTAATAAACTCAATGGCCCCTAAGAAAAACCCAGCCCATATTGGCCATGGTTTTGTTCTATAGGAACTGGCTCTATGTTTTCCTGAGAGTTTCTTCCTAAAATTTTACCACAACAGTGGTCTATGTTGTTCACTCTTGGCTGAGAGGGGGAGGGTAAGTAGACCTCCGCATTCCATTGTTGTAATAAATCCCTTCCCCACAAATTGATAGGAATTGGAGCAATATAAGGCTGCATGATACCCTGTAAATTTTCAGGACCAACACATCTTAACTTCTTTGTACTAACACGAAGCATAGAAGCATTCATTGCCCCTACACCCTGGAGCCCACAATCGGCAGGTTCTGTGGGCCAGTTACAAGGCCATTCCTTATTTGAAATAACTGAAACATCTGCTCCAGTGTCTAATAACCCAGAAAATTTTCTGCCATTGATGGCCAGTTCGAGTGTAGGCTGTTTCCCTTCAGATATAAGAGTTGTCAAGTTAACATACTTGTTAGTGCTACCGAATCCCTCAATTCTTTTGTTATTAGAAAAACCAGGCATATAATATGGCAGAAGTAAAAGCTGTGCAATTTTTTCTCCTGCCTTAAAAGTCCAGGTACATGGAGTTGTAATCATCACAAAAATTTCTCCTTTATAATCAGAATCAATAACCCCCAAGTGTACCTTAATATTTTTCAAAGTGAGACTACCACGTCCGATTATCAAGCCAACCATTCCCTCAGGAATGGGTCCAAAAATTCCAGTGGGCACTCTACAAGGACACTGAGATGGTGTAATAGTGAAATCCTGGGAGATATCAATGTCCAAGGCAGCGCTTCCAGCAGTTGCAGGTTTTAAATCTGTTATGGCTCTATGGGCGCGAATTGAACAGGATACTGGTGTGCTGCAAACCCCTGATTGTTCGGGGCCTGGGGCTGGCCCCGCCGGGAGTTTCCTGGCTGCAGGAGTTGGCCGTCGCGATCTGTTCTAGATCTACAATCTTTCGCCCAGTGCCTTCCTCTGCGGCACCTGGGACATATGCCGGGGGAAGTACTGTTACCAGCATCAGCGCTGTCTCTCTGAGTTAAAGGAGGTGCTCGGCATTGTTTGCGAAAATGACCTGGCTTGCCACAATTGAAACATTTAGCCTTCATTTGCTTCTGAACAGCAAAGGTTTCCATTGCGGCTAAATGGGCACGATGTTTAAACGTCCCTATGTTACGGCAGGCTTTTAGGTAACCCATAAGATCCTCTCTTTCTTTTATAGGACGAATAACAGCCTGGCAGTCCTCATTTGCATTATCAAAGGCTAACTGCCGGAGTAACAGCTTTCTAGTACTGTCATCCCTAACTTGTTTTTCTATGCAATTCGTCAGTCATCCTACAAAGTCAGCATAAGATTCCCCAGCTCCTTGGATGACTTTTATATAACTGCCTGCAAACTCAGACCCAGTGTCAACTTTCTCCCAGGCCCACAATGCTACATCCCGTATATGAGTGAGCGCACCTTGAGCCAGCTGAATTTGCTGCTCTGTAGTAGCCCACTGTCCATCTCCTACCAGCATATCATAAGTTAACCGCACACCCTCCAGGAGTTGTCGGCCCGTCCGTCCTAAAGTTTGTAACTTCTCCTTAGCTGCATCGCTCCTCCACATCTTCCATTGTAGATATTGCGAAGGAGAAAGCCCTATTTTTGCTATTACTTCGAAATCATAAGGAATCCAGTTTGCTTCTCGGCTCCAACTATTTAAATATTCCAATACATATGCAGAAGTGGGTCCGTAGGACACACAAGCCTTTTTAAAAGCTGTGACAGCATTGAAATCTAGGCTTTCATATGTAGGATGATTAGTCTCTTGACTAAGTATGATTGGAAAAAGCGATCGGAACTCATGAGGTCTGCGGGGAATACCAGACCTTTGAGAACACCTTCGATCAGATTTAAGGGTGAGACTGTATAGGCTGGTATTTAACCTTTCTATCTCATCCTCATCTTCCTCATTGTAGAAATCCTGTGATTTAATGCTGGAAGTTTTCTGCTTTCTCTTAGTTCCAATTTCATTTTCTATTTTATCTGTGCTTCGAAAAGTTTCCTTTCTGGCCATATAACGATGGCTACCCTGGTGAGGGGGGTCTATCACGGATTCCCCTTCATCCTCCTTATCTGTACTGTGAGTTAGGGGGGGATGAAGAAATGAATCAGGAAGTGGGGGTGCAGAGGGAATGGCACTAGGAAATATTTTCTTATTTTTCTTTTTAGACTTTTGCTTCATTTCCCCATCTAACTCACAGTCATCAAAGGAATCCGTGACAGCCTGTTGGAGGTTCTCCTCCCTGTCTTCTTCCCCTTCTATAATTGCAATAACCGCTTTAATTAAAGACCATGTACTCCAAAAATCAGCAGGAATATCTTCTCCTGTCATTCGGGCCTCTTCTACATGTTTCCGGGCACGATCCCAGACTTCTGTTTCTAGTGTCCCTTCATTCAGAAACCAAGGGTTATATTTAAAAATAACCTCGAAACAAGAACGCAATTGCTGCCTAGTTATATTTACTCCACTTTTCTTTATAATGCTATGTATAAGAGGTATAAAAGGCTGCGCTCTGCACTGATTCTGGCCCATTGTTCCCACTCACCTCTTTCTGTGGGGGTCTCCATCGCACTTTCGTTTCTTTATGCTAGTCCCTGTTCACGGGCGCCACTTGTCGCTGTCCTGCAGCGATGGACTTGGTGCACGGAGCCGATAATAACACGCTTGGACTACTGACTGATGATCAATAGCCAAAATTTATTAGGGGCAACAGACTTTATATGCTGAGGGTCATACAGGATTAGGGTAGAGATACTTAGTTCATCAACAGAACCATCAACTGTTTTCTATGCCTTAGTTTGGAAGTCCTTTTGCCTTGTATATTACTTCCGGCTCAACTGTTCTTATACAAATGATATCTCATCAGGTACACAAAAGGTAGCCATACAGTTGTTCTCATGCAAAGGATATCCAGTCAGTCACACACAAGACATCCATTCAGTTGTTTATCATACAAATATTGTCCCATCAACTGTAATCCTGTGCTCGCTGACTACGTTCGCTGAGCTACAGTCACAATGTCTTCCTACACACCATCAGGCTTCCAAGCAGCTCTCAAGGAAACTCAGTTTTCACACTCTAGGCTTAATGCCCTTTGAGTGCATTTTCTAGGAATGAACCTGGTAGAGCATCCCACACAAACGAATGCTCCACATGCGGGTTTCACATGCCACCAACTCCACATTCACAGACAACTTCAGCGCCAAAGCCGTTTTCAGATAGCCCTCAACACAAAGGCTCTAGGCCCAAATATTGGTGTGAGAGCTAATTCAATCAAGGAAACACTGCATGTTGGTGAAGGGCATATTGAAGAAGAATCAGCCGAGTGGTTCTTGTGGGAGAACAACTCCATTTGGCTCACTAACTTCACACACCATCAGGCTTCCAAGCAGCTCTCAAGGAAACTCAGTTTTCACACTCTAGGCTTAATGCCCTTTGAGTGCCTAGGACTGAAATGAAACTTGGTGAGCTTATCACACAAACCAATGCACCACATGCGGGTTTCACATGCCACCAACTCCACATTCACAGACAACTTCAGCGCCAAAGCCATTTTCAGATAGCCCTCAATGCAAAGGCTCTAGGCCCAAATATTGGTTTGAGAGCTAATTCAATCAAGGAAACACTGCATGTTGGTGAAGCGCATATTGAAGAAGAATCAGCCGAGTGGTTCTTGTGGGACAACAACTCCATTTGGCTCACTAACTTCACACACCATCAGGCTTCCAAGCAGCTCTCAAGGAAACTCAGTTTTCACACTCTAGGCTTAATGCCCTTTGAGTGCCTAGGAATGAAATGCACCTGGTAGAGCATCCCACACGAACCAATGCTCCACATGCGGGTTTCACATGCCACCAACTCCACATTCACAGACAACTTCAGCGCCAAAGCCATTTTCAGATAGCCCTCAATGCAAAGGCTCTAGGCCCAAATATTGGTGTGAGAGCTAATTCAATCAAGGAAACACTGCATGTTGGTGAAGCGCATATTGAAGAAGAATCAGCCGAGTGGTACTTGTGGGAGAACAACTCCATTTGGCTCACTAACTTCACACACCATCAGGCTTCCATGCAGCTCTCAAGGAAACTCAGTTTTCACACTCTAGGCTTAATGCCCTTTGAGTGCATTATCTAGGAATGAACCTGGTAGAGCATCCCACACGAACCAATGCTCCACATGCGGGTTTCACATGCCACCAACTCCACATTCACAGACAACTTCAGCGCCAAAGCCATTTTCAGATAGCCCTCAATACAAAGGCTCTGGGCGCAAATATTGGTGTGAGAGCTAATTCAATCAAGGAAACACTGCATGTTGGTGAAGCGCATATTGAAGAAGAATCAGCCGAGTGGTTCTTGTGGGAGAACAACTCCATTTGGCTCACTAACTTCACACACCATCAGGCTTCCATGCAGCTCTCAAGGAAACTCAGTTTTCACACTCTAGGCTTAATGCCCTTTGAGTGCATTATGTAGGAATGAACCTGGTAGAGCATCCCACACGAACCAATGCTCCACATGCGGGTTTCACATGCCACCAACTCCACATTCACAGACAACTTCAGCGCCAAAGATATTTTCAGATAGCCCTCAATACAAAGGCTCTAGGCGCAAATATTGGTGTGAGAGCTAATTCAATCAAGGAAACACTGCATGTTGGTGAAGCACATATTGAAGAAGAATCAGCCGAGTGGTTCTTGTGGGACAACACCTCCATTTGGCTCACTAACTTCACACACCATCAGGCTTCCATGCAGCTCTCAAGGAAACTCAGTTTTCACACTCTAGGCTTAATGCCCTTTGAGTGCATTATGTAGGAATGAACCTGGTAGAGCATCCCACACAAACGAATGCTCCACATGCGGGTTTCACATGCCACCAACTCCACATTCACAGACAACTTCAGCGCCAAAGCCATTTTCAGATAGCCCTCAATGCAAAGGCTCTAGGTGCAAATATTGGTGTGAGAGCTAATTCAATCAAGGAAACACTGCATGTTGGTGAAGCGCATATTGAAGAAGAATCAGCCGAGTGGTTCTTGTGGGAGAACAACTCCATTTGGCTCACTAACTTCACACACCATCAGGCTTCCATGCAGCTCTCAAGGAAACTCAGTTTTCACACTCTAGGCTTAATGCCCTTTGAGTGCATTATGTAGGAATGAACCTGGTAGAGCATCCCACACGAACCAATGCTCCACATGCGGGTTTCACATGCCACCAACTCCACATTCACAGACAACTTCAGCGCCAAAGCCATTTTCAGATAGCCCTCAATGCAAAGGCTCTAGGCGCAAATATTGGTGTGAGAGCTAATTCAATCAAGGAAACACTGCATGTTGGTGAAGCGCATATTGAAGAAGAATCAGGCGAGTGGTTCTTGTGGGAGAACAACTCCATTTGGCTCACTAACTTCACACACCATCAGGCTTCCAAGCAGCTCTCAAGGAAACTCAGTTTTCACACTCTAGGCTTAATGCCCTTTGAGTGCCTAGGACTGAAATGAACCTGGTAGAGCATCCCACACGAACCAATGCTCCACATGCGGGTTTCACATGCCACCAACTCCACATTCACAGACAACTTCAGCGCCAAAGCCATTTTCAGATAGCCCTCAATGCAAAGGCTCTAGGCGCAAATATTGGTGTGAGAGCTAATTCAATCAAGGAAACACTGCATGTTGGTGAAGCGCATATTGAAGAAGAATCAGGCGAGTGGTTCTTGTGGGAGAACACCTCCATTTGGCTCACTAACTTCACACACCATCAGGCTTCCAAGCAGCTCTCAAGGAAACTCAGTTTTCACACTCTAGGCTTAATGCCCTTTGAGTGCATTATGTAGGAATGAACCTGGTAGAGCATCCCACACGAACCAATGCTCCACATGCGGGTTTCACATGCCACCAACTCCACATTCACAGACAACTTCAGCGCCAAAGCCATTTTCAGATAGCCCTCAATGCAAAGGCTCTAGGTGCAAATATTGGTGTGAGAGCTAATTCAATCAAGGAAACACTGCATGTTGGTGAAGCGCATAGTGAAGAAGAATCAGCCGAGTGGTTCTTGTGGGAGAACAACTCCATTTGGCTCACTAACTTCACACACCATCAGGCTTCCATGCAGCTCTCAAGGAAACTCAGTTTTCACACTCTAGGCTTAATGCCCTTTGAGTGCATTATGTAGGAATGAACCTGGTAGAGCATCCCACACGAACCAATGCTCCACATGCGGGTTTCACATGCCACCAACTCCACATTCACAGACAACTTCAGCGCCAAAGCCATTTTCAGATAGCCCTCAATGCAAAGGCTCTAGGCGCAAATATTGGTGTGAGAGCTAATTCAATCAAGGAAACACTGCATGTTGGTGAAGCGCATATTGAAGAAGAATCAGGCGAGTGGTTCTTGTGGGAGAACAACTCCATTTGGCTCACTAACTTCACACACCATCAGGCTTCCAAGCAGCTCTCAAGGAAACTCAGTTTTCACACTCTAGGCTTAATGCCCTTTGAGTGCCTAGGACTGAAATGAACCTGGTAGAGCATCCCACACGAACCAATGCTCCACATGCGGGTTTCACATGCCACCAACTCCACATTCACAGACAACTTCAGCGCCAAAGCCATTTTCAGATAGCCCTCAATGCAAAGGCTCTAGGCGCAAATATTGGTGTGAGAGCTAATTCAATCAAGGAAACACTGCATGTTGGTGAAGCGCATATTGAAGAAGAATCAGGCGAGTGGTTCTTGTGGGAGAACACCTCCATTTGGCTCACTAACTTCACACACCATCAGGCTTCCAAGCAGCTCTGAAGGAAACTCAGTTTTCACACTCTAGGCTTAATGCCCTTTGAGTGCATTATGTAGGAATGAACCTGGTAGAGCATCCCACACGAACCAATGCTCCACATGCGGGTTTCACATGCCACCAACTCCACATTCACAGACAACTTCAGCGCCAAAGCCATTTTCAGATAGCCCTCAATGCAAAGGCTCTAGGCGCAAATATTGGTTTGAGAGCTAATTCAATCAAGGAAACACTGCATGTTGGTGAAGCGCATATTGAAGAAGAATCAGCCGAGTGGTTCTTG
The DNA here is from genome assembly GCF_030435755.1 of Ochotona princeps. Lineage (NCBI taxonomy): Eukaryota > Metazoa > Chordata > Mammalia > Lagomorpha > Ochotonidae > Ochotona > Ochotona princeps. The sequence goes on from NW_026701752.1 coordinate 27,605, forward strand.
TGGGAGAACAACTCCATTTTGGCTCACTAACTTCACACACCATCAGGCTTCCATGCAGCTCTCAAGGAAACTCAGTTTTCACACTCTAGGCTTAATGCCCTTTGAGTGCATTATGTAGGAATGAACCTGGTAGAGCATCCCACACAAACGAATGCTCCACATGCGGGTTTCACATGCCACCAACTCCACATTCACAGACAACTTCAGCGCCAAAGCCATTTTCAGGTAGCCCTCAATGCAAAGGCTCTAGGTGCAAATATTGGTGTGAGAGCTAATTCAATCAAGGAAACACTGCATGTTGGTGAAGCGCATATTGAAGAAGAATCAGGCGAGTGGTTCTTGTGGGAGAACAACTCCATTTGGCTCACTAACTTCACACACCATCAGGCTTCCATGCAGCTCTCAAGGAAACTCAGTTTTCACACTCTAGGCTTAATGCCCTTTGAGTGCCTAGGACTGAAATGAAGCCTGGTGAGATTCCCACATAAACAAATGCTCCACAGGCGGGTTTCACATGCCACCAACTCCACATTCACAGACAACTTCAGCGCCAAAGCCGTTTTCAGATAGCTCTCAATACAAAGGCTCTAGGCGCAAATATTGGTGTGAGAGCTAATTCAATCAAGGAAACAGTGCATGTTGGTGAAGCGCATATTGAAGAAGAATCAGGCGAGTGGTTCTTGTGGGAGAACAACTCCATTTGGCTCACTAACTTCACACACCATCAGGCTTCCAAGCAGCTCTCAAGGAAACTCAGTTTTCACACTCTAGGCTTAATGCCCTTTGAGTGCATTATGTAGGAATGAACCTGGTAGAGCATCCCACACAAACCAATGCTCCACATGCGGGTTTCACATGCCACCAACTCCACATTCACAGACAACTTCAGCGCCAAAGCCGTTTTCAGGTAGCCCTCAATGCAAAGGCTCTAGGCGCAAATATTGGTGTGAGAGCTAATTCAATCAAGGAAACACTGCATGTTGGTGAAGCGCATATTGAAGAAGAATCAGTCGAGTGGTTCTTGTGGGAGAACAACTCCATTTGGCTCACTAACTTCACACACCATCAGGCTTCCAAGCAGCTCTCAAGGAAACTCAGTTTTCACACTCTAGGCTTAATGCCCTTTGAGTGCCTAGGAATGAAATGCAGGTGGTAGAGCATCCCACACGAACCAATGCTCCACATGCGGGTTTCACATGCCACCAACTCCACATTCACAGACAACTTCAGCGCCAAAGCCATTTTCAGATAGCCCTCAATGCAAAGGCTCTAGGCGAAAATATTGGTTTGAGAGCTAATTCAATCAAGGAAACACTGCATGTTGGTGAAGCGCATATTGAAGAAGAATCAGCCGAGTGGTTCTTGTGGGAGAAGAACTCCATTTTGGCTCACTAACTTCACACACCATCAGGCTTCCATGCAGCTCTGAAGGAAACTCAGTTTTCACACTCTAGGCTTAATGCCCTTTGAGTGCCTAGGACTGAAATGAAACTTGGTGAGCTTATCACACAAACCAATGCTCCACATGCGGGTTTCACATGCCACCAACTCCACATTCACAGACAACTTCAGCGCCAAAGCCATTTTCAGATAGCATTCAATACAAAGGCTCTAGGCGCAAATATTGGTGTGAGAGCTAATTCAATCAAGGAAACACTGCATGTTGGTGAAGCGCATATTGAAGAAGAATCAGCCGAGTGGTTCTTGTGGGAGAACAACTCCATTTGGCTCACTAACTTCACACACCATCAGGCTTCCAAGCAGCTCTCAAGGAAACTCAGTTTTCACACTCTAGGCTTAATGCCCTTTGAGTGCCTAGGAATGAAATGCACCTGGTAGAACATCCCACACGAACCAATGCTCCACATGCGGGTTTCACATGCCACCAACTCCACATTCACAGACAACTTCAGCGCCAAAGCGATTTTCAGATAGCCCTCAATGCAAAGGCTCTAGGCCCAAATATTGGTGTGAGAGCTAATTCAATCAAGGAAACACTGCATGTTGGTGAAGCGCATATTGAAGAAGAATCAGCCGAGTGGTTCTTGTGGGAGAACAACTCCATTTGGCTCACTAACTTCACACACCATCAGGCTTCCAAGCAGCTCTCAAGGAAACTCAGTTTTCACACTCTAGGCTTAATGCCCTTTGAGTGCCTAGGACTGAAATGAAGCCTGGTGAGATTCCCACATAAACAAATGCTCCACAGGCGGGTTTCACATGCCACCAACTCCACATTCACAGACAACTTCAGCGCCAAAGCCATTTTCAGATAGCATTCAATACAAAGGCTCTAGGCGCAAATATTGGTGTGAGAGCTAATTCAATCAAGGAAACACTGCATGTTGGTGAAGCGCATATTGAAGAAGAATCAGGCGAGTGGTTCTTGTGGGAGAACACCTCCATTTGGCTCACTAACTTCACACACCATCAGGCTTCCAAGCAGCTCTCAAGGAAACTCAGTTTTCACACTCTAGGCTTAATGCCCTTTGAGTGCATTATGTAGGAATGAACCTGGTAGAGCATCCCACACAAACCAATGCTCCACATGCGGGTTTCACATGCCACCAACTCCACATTCACAGACAACTTCAGCGATAAAGCCATTTTCAGATAGCCCTCAATACAAAGGCTCTAGGCGCAAATATTGGTGTGAGAGCTAATTCAATCAAGGAAACACTGCATGTTGGTGAAGCGCATATTGAAGAAGAATCAGCCGAGTGGTTCTTGTGGGACAACACCTCCATTTGGCTCACTAACTTCACACACCATCAGGCTTCCATGCAGCTCTCAAGGAAACTCAGTTTTCACACTCTAGGCTTAATGCCCTTTGAGTGCATTATGTAGGAATGAACCTGGTAGAGCATCCCACACGAACCAATGCTCCACATGCGGGTTTCACATGCCACCAACTCCACATTCACAGACAACTTCAGCGCCAAAGCCATTTTCAGATAGCCCTCAATGCAAAGGCTCTAGGCCCAAATATTGGTGTGAGAGCTAATTCAATCAAGGAAACACTGCATGTTGGTGAAGCGCATATTGAAGAAGAATCAGGCGAGTGGTTCTTGTGGGAGAACAACTCCATTTGGCTCACTAACTTCACACACCATCAGGCTTCCAAGCAGCTCTCAAGGAAACTCAGTTTTCACACTCTAGGCTTAATGCCCTTTGAGTGCCTAGGACTGAAATGAACCTGGTAGAGCATCCCACACGAACCAATGCTCCACATGCGGGTTTCACATGCCACCAACTCCACATTCACAGACAACTTCAGCGCCAAAGCCATTTTCAGATAGCCCTCAATGCAAAGGCTCTAGGCGCAAATATTGGTGTGAGAGCTAATTCAATCAAGGAAACACTGCATGTTGGTGAAGCGCATATTGAAGAAGAATCAGGCGAGTGGTTCTTGTGGGAGAACACCTCCATTTGGCTCACTAACTTCACACACCATCAGGCTTCCAAGCAGCTCTCAAGGAAACTCAGTTTTCACACTCTAGGCTTAATGCCCTTTGAGTGCATTATGTAGGAATGAACCTGGTAGAGCATCCCACACGAACCAATGCTCCACATGCGGGTTTCACATGCCACCAACTCCACATTCACAGACAACTTCAGCGCCAAAGCCATTTTCAGATAGCCCTCAATGCAAAGGCTCTAGGTGCAAATATTGGTGTGAGAGCTAATTCAATCAAGGAAACACTGCATGTTGGTGAAGCGCATATTGAAGAAGAATCAGGCGAGTGGTTCTTGTGGGAGAACAACTCCATTTGGCTCACTAACTTCACACACCATCAGGCTTCCAAGCAGCTCTCAAGGAAACTCAGTTTTCACACTCTAGGCTTAATGCCCTTTGAGTGCATTATGTAGGAATGAACCTGGTAGAGCATCCCACACAAACGAATGCTCCACATGCGGGTTTCACATGCCACCAACTCCACATTCACAGACAACTTCAGCGCCAAAGCCATTTTCAGATAGCCCTCAATGCAAAGGCTCTAGGCGCAAATATTGGTGTGAGAGCTAATTCAATCAAGGAAACACTGCATGTTGGTGAAGCGCATATTGAAGAAGAATCAGCCGAGTGGTTCTTGTGGGAGAACAACTCCATTTGGCTCACTAACTTCACACACCATCAGGCTTCCAAGCAGCTCTCAAGGAAACTCAGTTTTCACACTCTAGGCTTAATGCCCTTTGAGTGCCTAGGACTGAAATGCAGGTGGTAGAGCATCCCACACGAACCAATGCTCCACATGCGGATTTCACATGCCACCAACTCCACATTCACAGACAACTTCAGCGCCAAAGCCATTTTCAGATAGCCCTCAATGCAAAGGCTCTAGGCGCAAATATTGGTTTGAGAGCTAATTCAATCAAGGAAACACTGCATGTTGGTGAAGCGCATATTGAAGAAGAATCAGCCGAGTGGTTCTTGTGGGAGAACAACTCCATTTTGGCTCACTAACTTCACACACCATCAGGCTTCCATGCAGCTCTCAAGGAAACTCAGTTTTCACACTCTAGGCTTAATGCCCTTTGAGTGCATTATCTAGGAATGAACCTGGTAGAGCATCCCACACAAACGAATGCTCCACATGCGGGTTTCACATGCCACCAACTCCACATTCACAGACAACTTCAGCGCCAAAGCCATTTTCAGGTAGCCCTCAATGCAAAGGCTCTAGGTGCAAATATTGGTGTGAGAGCTAATTCAATCAAGGAAACACTGCATGTTGGTGAAGCGCATATTGAAGAAGAATCAGGCGAGTGGTTCTTGTGGGAGAACAACTCCATTTGGCTCACTAACTTCACACACCATCAGGCTTCCATGCAGCTCTCAAGGAAACTCAGTTTTCACACTCTAGGCTTAATGCCCTTTGAGTGCCTAGGACTGAAATGAAGCCTGGTGAGATTCCCACATAAACAAATGATCCACAGGCGGGTTTCACATGCCACCAACTCCACATTCACAGACAACTTCAGCGCCAAAGCCGTTTTCAGATAGCTCTCAATACAAAGGCTCTAGGCGCAAATATTGGTGTGAGAGCTAATTCAATCAAGGAAACACTGCATGTTGGTGAAGCGCATATTGAAGAAGAATCAGGCGAGTGGTTCTTGTGGGAGAACAACTCCATTTGGCTCACTAACTTCACACACCATCAGGCTTCCAAGCAGCTCTCAAGGAAACTCAGTTTTCACACTCTAGGCTTAATGCCCTTTGAGTGCATTATGTAGGAATGAACCTGGTAGAGCATCCCACACAAACCAATGCTCCACATGCGGGTTTCACATGCCACCAACTCCACATTCACAGACAACTTCAGCGCCAAAGCCGTTTTCAGGTAGCCCTCAATGCAAAGGCTCTAGGCCCAAATATTGGTGTGAGAGCTAATTCAATCAAGGAAACACTGCATGTTGGTGAAGCGCATATTGAAGAAGAATCAGGCGAGTGGTTCTTGTGGGAGAACAACTCCATTTGGCTCACTAACTTCACACACCATCAGGCTTCCAAGCAGCTCTCAAGGAAACTCAGTTTTCACACTCTAGGCTTAATGCCCTTTGAGTGCCTAGGAATGAAATGCAGGTGGTAGAGCATCCCACACGAACCAATGCTCCACATGCGGGTTTCACATGCCACCAACTCCACATTCACAGACAACTTCAGCGCCAAAGCCATTTTCAGATAGCCCTCAATGCAAAGGCTCTAGGCGAAAATATTGGTTTGAGAGCTAATTCAATCAAGGAAACACTGCATGTTGGTGAAGCGCATATTGAAGAAGAATCAGCCGAGTGGTTCTTGTGGGAGAAGAACTCCATTTTGGCTCACTAACTTCACACACCATCAGGCTTCCATGCAGCTCTGAAGGAAACTCAGTTTTCACACTCTAGGCTTAATGCCCTTTGAGTGCCTAGGACTGAAATGAAACTTGGTGAGCTTATCACAGAAACCAATGCTCCACATGCGGGTTTCACATGCCACCAACTCCACATTCACAGACAACTTCAGCGCCAAAGCCATTTTCAGATAGCCCTCAATGCAAAGGCTCTAGGCGCAAATATAGGTGTGAGAGCTAATTCAATCAAGGAAACACTGCATGTTGGTGAAGCGCATATTGAAGAAGAATCAGCCGAGTGGTTCTTGTGGGAGAACAACTCCATTTGGCTCACTAACTTCACACACCATCAGGCTTCCAAGCAGCTCTCAAGGAAACTCAGTTTTCACACTCTAGGCTTAATGCCCTTTGAGTGCCTAGGAATGAAATGCACCTGGTAGAACATCCCACACGAACCAATGCTCCACATGCGGATTTCACATGCCACCAACTCCACATTCACAGACAACTTCAGCGCCAAAGCCATTTTCAGATAGCCCTCAATGCAAAGGCTCTAGGCGCAAATATTGGTTTGAGAGCTAATTCAATCAAGGAAACACTGCATGTTGGTGAAGCGCATATTGAAGAAGAATCAGCCGAGTGGTTCTTGTGGGAGAACAACTCCATTTTGGCTCACTAACTTCACACACCATCAGGCTTCCATGCAGCTCTCAAGGAAACTCAGTTTTCACACTCTAGGCTTAATGCCCTTTGAGTGCATTATCTAGGAATGAACCTGGTAGAGCATCCCACACAAACGAATGCTCCACATGCGGGTTTCACATGCCACCAACTCCACATTCACAGACAACTTCAGCGCCAAAGCCATTTTCAGGTAGCCCTCAATGCAAAGGCTCTAGGTGCAAATATTGGTGTGAGAGCTAATTCAATCAAGGAAACACTGCATGTTGGTGAAGCGCATATTGAAGAAGAATCAGGCGAGTGGTTCTTGTGGGAGAACAACTCCATTTGGCTCACTAACTTCACACACCATCAGGCTTCCATGCAGCTCTGAAGGAAACTCAGTTTTCACACTCTAGGCTTAATGCCCTTTGAGTGCCTAGGACTGAAATGAAGCCTGGTGAGATTCCCACATAAACAAATGATCCACAGGCGGGTTTCACATGCCACCAACTCCACATTCACAGACAACTTCAGCGCCAAAGCCGTTTTCAGATAGCTCTCAATACAAAGGCTCTAGGCGCAAATATTGGTGTGAGAGCTAATTCAATCAAGGAAACACTGCATGTTGGTGAAGCGCATATTGAAGAAGAATCAGGCGAGTGGTTCTTGTGGGAGAACAACTCCATTTGGCTCACTAACTTCACACACCATCAGGCTTCCAAGCAGCTCTCAAGGAAACTCAGTTTTCACACTCTAGGCTTAATGCCCTTTGAGTGCATTATGTAGGAATGAACCTGGTAGAGCATCCCACACAAACCAATGCTCCACATGCGGGTTTCACATGCCACCAACTCCACATTCACAGACAACTTCAGCGCCAAAGCCGTTTTCAGGTAGCCCTCAATGCAAAGGCTCTAGGCGCAAATATTGGTGTGAGAGCTAATTCAATCAAGGAAACACTGCATGTTGGTGAAGCGCATATTGAAGAAGAATCAGTCGAGTGGTTCTTGTGGGAGAACAACTCCATTTGGCTCACTAACTTCACACACCATCAGGCTTCCAAGCAGCTCTCAAGGAAACTCAGTTTTCACACTCTAGGCTTAATGCCCTTTGAGTGCCTAGGAATGAAATGCAGGTGGTAGAGCATCCCACACGAACCAATGCTCCACATGCGGGTTTCACATGCCACCAACTCCACATTCACAGACAACTTCAGCGCCAAAGCCATTTTCAGATAGCCCTCAATGCAAAGGCTCTAGGCGAAAATATTGGTTTGAGAGCTAATTCAATCAAGGAAACACTGCATGTTGGTGAAGCGCATATTGAAGAAGAATCAGCCGAGTGGTTCTTGTGGGAGAAGAACTCCATTTTGGCTCACTAACTTCACACACCATCAGGCTTCCATGCAGCTCTGAAGGAAACTCAGTTTTCACACTCTAGGCTTAATGCCCTTTGAGTGCCTAGGACTGAAATGAAACTTGGTGAGCTTATCACAGAAACCAATGCTCCACATGCGGGTTTCACATGCCACCAACTCCACATTCACAGACAACTTCAGCGCCAAAGCCATTTTCAGATAGCCCTCAATGCAAAGGCTCTAGGCGCAAATATAGGTGTGAGAGCTAATTCAATCAAGGAAACACTGCATGTTGGTGAAGCGCATATTGAAGAAGAATCAGCCGAGTGGTTCTTGTGGGAGAACAACTCCATTTGGCTCACTAACTTCACACACCATCAGGCTTCCAAGCAGCTCTCAAGGAAACTCAGTTTTCACACTCTAGGCTTAATGCCCTTTGAGTGCCTAGGAATGAAATGCACCTGGTAGAACATCCCACACGAACCAATGCTCCACATGCGGGTTTCACATGCCACCAACTCCACATTCACAGACAACTTCAGCGCCAAAGCGATTTTCAGATAGCCCTCAATGCAAAGGCTCTAGGCCCAAATATTGGTGTGAGAGCTAATTCAATCAAGGAAACACTGCATGTTGGTGAAGCGCATATTGAAGAAGAATCAGCCGAGTGGTTCTTGTGGGAGAACAACTCCATTTGGCTCACTAACTTCACACACCATCAGGCTTCCAAGCAGCTCTCAAGGAAACTCAGTTTTCACACTCTAGGCTTAATGCCCTTTGAGTGCCTAGGACTGAAATGAACCTGGTAGAGCATCAGACACGAACCAATGCTCCACATGCGGGTTTCACATGCCACCAACTCCACATTCACAGACAACTTCAGCGCCAAAGCCATTTTCAGATAGCCCTCAATGCAAAGGCTCTAGGCGCAAATATTGGTGTGAGAGCTAATTCAATCAAGGAAACACTGCATGTTGGTGAAGCGCATATTGAAGAAGAATCAGCCGAGTGGTTCTTGTGGGAGAACAACTCCATTTGGCTCACTAACTTCACACACCATCAGGCTTCCATGCAGCTCTCAAGGAAACTCAGTTTTCACACTCTAGGCTTAATGCCCTTTGATTGCATTATGTAGGAATGAACCTGGTAGAGCATCCCACACAAACGAATGCTCCACATGCGGGTTTCACATGCCACCAACTCCACATTCACAGACAACTTCAGCGCCAAAGCCATTTTCAGATAGCCCTCAATGCAAAGGCTCTAGGCCCAAATATTGGTGTGAGAGCTAATTCAATCAAGGAAACACTGCATGTTGGTGAAGCGCATATTGAAGAAGAATCAGCCGAGTGGTTCTTGTGGGAGAACAACTCCATTTGGCTCACTAACTTCACACACCATCAGGCTTCCATGCAGCTCTCAAGGAAACTCAGTTTTCACACTCTAGGCTTAATGCCCTTTGAGTGCCTAGGAATTAAATGCACCTGGTAGAACATCCCACACGAACCAATGCTCCACATGCGGGTTTCACATGCCACCAACTCCACATTCACAGACAACTTCAGCGCCAAAGCCATTTTCAGATAGCCCTCAATGCAAAGGCTCTGGGCGCAAATATTGGTGTGAGAGCTAATTCAATCAAGGAAACACTGCATGTTGGTGAAGCACATATTGAAGAAGAATCAGCCGAGTGGTTCTTGTGGGAGAACAACTCCATTTGGCTCACTAACTTCACACACCATCAGGCTTCCAAGCAGCTCTCAAGGAAACTCAGTTTTCACACTCTAGGCTTAATGCCCTTTGAGTGCCTAGGACTGAAATGAACCTGGTAGAGCATCCCACACGAACCAATGCTCCACATGCGGGTTTCACATGCCACCAACTCCACATTCACAGACAACTTCAGCGCCAAAGCCATTTTCAGATAGCCCTCAATGCAAAGGCTCTAGGTGCAAATATTGGTGTGAGAGCTAATTCAATCAAGGAAACACTGCATGTTGGTGAAGCGCATATTGAAGAAGAATCAGCCGAGTGGTTCTTGTGGGAGAACAACTCCATTTGGCTCACTAACTTCACACACCATCAGGCTTCCAAGCAGCTCTCAAGGAAACTCAGTTTTCACACTCTAGGCTTAATGCCCTTTGTGTGCATTATGTAGGAATGAACCTGGTAGAGCATCCCACACAAACGAATGCTCCACATGCGGGTTTCACATGCCACCAACTCCACATTCACAGACAACTTCAGCGCCAAAGCCATTTTCAGATAGCCCTCAATGCAAAGGCTCTAGGCGCAAATATTGGTGTGAGAGCTAATTCAATCAAGGAAACACTGCATGTTGGTGAAGCGCATATTGAAGAAGAATCAGGCGAGTGGTTCTTGTGGGAGAACAACTCCATTTGGCTCACTAACTTCACACACCATCAGGCTTCCAAGCAGCTCTCAAGGAAACTCAGTTTTCACACTCTAGGCTTAATGCCCTTTGAGTGCCTAGGACTGAAATGCAGGTGGTAGAGCATCCCACACGAACCAATGCTCCACATGCGGATTTCACATGCCACCAACTCCACATTCACAGACAACTTCAGCGCCAAAGCCATTTTCAGATAGCCCTCAATGCAAAGGCTCTAGGCCCAAATATTGGTTTGAGAGCTAATTCAATCAAGGAAACACTGCATGTTGGTGAAGCGCATATTGAAGAAGAATCAGCCGAGTGGTTCTTGTGGGAGAACAACTCCATTTTGGCTCACTAACTTCACACACCATCAGGCTTCCATGCAGCTCTCAAGGAAACTCAGTTTTCACACTCTAGGCTTAATGCCCTTTGAGTGCATTATCTAGGAATGAACCTGGTAGAGCATCCCACACAAACGAATGCTCCACATGCGGGTTTCACATGCCACCAACTCCACATTCACAGACAACTTCAGCGCCAAAGCCATTTTCAGGTAGCCCTCAATGCAAAGGCTCTAGGTGCAAATATTGGTGTGAGAGCTAATTCAATCAAGGAAACACTGCATGTTGGTGAAGCGCATATTGAAGAAGAATCAGGCGAGTGGTTCTTGTGGGAGAACAACTCCATTTGGCTCACTAACTTCACACACCATCAGGCTTCCATGCAGCTCTCAAGGAAACTCAGTTTTCACACTCTAGGCTTAATGCCCTTTGAGTGCCTAGGACTGAAATGAAGCCTGGTGAGATTCCCACATAAACAAATGCTCCACAGGCGGGTTTCACATGCCACCAACTCCACATTCACAGACAACTTCAGCGCCAAAGCCGTTTTCAGATAGCTCTCAATACAAAGGCTCTAGGCGCAAATATTGGTGTGAGAGCTAATTCAATCAAGGAAACACTGCATGTTGGTGAAGCGCATATTGAAGAAGAATCAGGCGAGTGGTTCTTGTGGGAGAACAACTCCATTTGGCTCACTAACTTCACACACCATCAGGCTTCCAAGCAGCTCTCAAGGAAACTCAGTTTTCACACTCTAGGCTTAATGCCCTTTGAGTGCATTATGTAGGAATGAACCTGGTAGAGCATCCCACACAAACCAATGCTCCACATGCGGGTTTCACATGCCACCAACTCCACATTCACAGACAACTTCAGCGCCAAAGCCATTTTCAGGTAGCCCTCAATGCAAAGGCTCTAGGCGCAAATATTGGTGTGAGAGCTAATTCAATCAAGGAAACACTGCATGTTGGTGAAGCGCATATTGAAGAAGAATCAGGCGAGTGGTTCTTGTGGGAGAACAACTCCATTTGGCTCACTAACTTCACACACCATCAGGCTTCCAAGCAGCTCTCAAGGAAACTCAGTTTTCACACTCTAGGCTTAATGCCCTTTGAATGCCTAGGACTGAAATGCAGGTGGTAGAGCATCCCACACGAACCAATGCTCCACATGCGGGTTTCACATGCCACCAACTCCACATTCACAGACAACTTCAGCGCCAAAGCCATTTTCAGATAGCCCTCAATGCAAAGGCTCTAGGCGCAAATATTGGTGTGAGAGCTAATTCAATCAAGGAAACACTGCATGTTGGTGAAGCGCATATTGAAGAAGAATCAGCCGAGTGGTTCTTGTGGGAGAAGAACTCCATTTTGGCTCACTAACTTCACACACCATCAGGCTTCCATGCAGCTCTGAAGGAAACTCAGTTTTCACACTCTAGGCTTAATGCCCTTTGAGTGCCTAGGACTGAAATGAAACTTGGTGAGCTTATCACAGAAACCAATGCTCCACATGCGGGTTTCACATGCCACCAACTCCACATTCACAGACAACTTCAGCGCCAAAGCCATTTTCAGATAGCCCTCAATGCAAAGGCTCTAGGCGCAAATATAGGTGTGAGAGCTAATTCAATCAAGGAAACACTGCATGTTGGTGAAGCGCATATTGAAGAAGAATCAGCCGAGTGGTTCTTGTGGGAGAACAACTCCATTTGGCTCACTAACTTCACACACCATCAGGCTTCCAAGCAGCTCTCAAGGAAACTCAGTTTTCACACTCTAGGCTTAATGCCCTTTGAGTGCCTAGGAATGAAATGCACCTGGTAGAACATCCCACACGAACCAATGCTCCACATGCGGGTTTCACATGCCACCAACTCCACATTCACAGACAACTTCAGCGCCAAAGCGATTTTCAGATAGCCCTCAATGCAAAGGCTCTAGGCCCAAATATTGGTGTGAGAGCTAATTCAATCAAGGAAACACTGCATGTTGGTGAAGCGCATATTGAAGAAGAATCAGCCGAGTGGTTCTTGTGGGAGAACAACTCCATTTGGCTCACTAACTTCACACACCATCAGGCTTCCAAGCAGCTCTCAAGGAAACTCAGTTTTCACACTCTAGGCTTAATGCCCTTTGAGTGCCTAGGACTGAAATGAACCTGGTAGAGCATCAGACACGAACCAATGCTCCACATGCGGGTTTCACATGCCACCAACTCCACATTCACAGACAACTTCAGCGCCAAAGCCATTTTCAGATAGCCCTCAATGCAAAGGCTCTAGGCGCAAATATTGGTGTGAGAGCTAATTCAATCAAGGAAACACTGCATGTTGGTGAAGCGCATATTGAAGAAGAATCAGCCGAGTGGTTCTTGTGGGAGAACAACTCCATTTGGCTCACTAACTTCACACACCATCAGGCTTCCATGCAGCTCTCAAGGAAACTCAGTTTTCACACTCTAGGCTTAATGCCCTTTGATTGCATTATGTAGGAATGAACCTGGTAGAGCATCCCACACAAACGAATGCTCCACATGCGGGTTTCACATGCCACCAACTCCACATTCACAGACAACTTCAGCGCCAAAGCCATTTTCAGATAGCCCTCAATGCAAAGGCTCTAGGCCCAAATATTGGTGTGAGAGCTAATTCAATCAAGGAAACACTGCATGTTGGTGAAGCGCATATTGAAGAAGAATCAGCCGAGTGGTTCTTGTGGGAGAACAACTCCATTTGGCTCACTAACTTCACACACCATCAGGCTTCCATGCAGCTCTCAAGGAAACTCAGTTTTCACACTCTAGGCTTAATGCCCTTTGAGTGCCTAGGAATTAAATGCACCTGGTAGAACATCCCACACGAACCAATGCTCCACATGCGGGTTTCACATGCCACCAACTCCACATTCACAGACAACTTCAGCGCCAAAGCCATTTTCAGATAGCCCTCAATGCAAAGGCTCTGGGCGCAAATATTGGTGTGAGAGCTAATTCAATCAAGGAAACACTGCATGTTGGTGAAGCACATATTGAAGAAGAATCAGCCGAGTGGTTCTTGTGGGAGAACAACTCCATTTGGCTCACTAACTTCACACACCATCAGGCTTCCAAGCAGCTCTCAAGGAAACTCAGTTTTCACACTCTAGGCTTAATGCCCTTTGAGTGCCTAGGACTGAAATGAACCTGGTAGAGCATCCCACACGAACCAATGCTCCACATGCGGGTTTCACATGCCACCAACTCCACATTCACAGACAACTTCAGCGCCAAAGCCATTTTCAGATAGCCCTCAATGCAAAGGCTCTAGGTGCAAATATTGGTGTGAGAGCTAATTCAATCAAGGAAACACTGCATGTTGGTGAAGCGCATATTGAAGAAGAATCAGCCGAGTGGTTCTTGTGGGAGAACAACTCCATTTGGCTCACTAACTTCACACACCATCAGGCTTCCAAGCAGCTCTCAAGGAAACTCAGTTTTCACACTCTAGGCTTAATGCCCTTTGTGTGCATTATGTAGGAATGAACCTGGTAGAGCATCCCACACAAACGAATGCTCCACATGCGGGTTTCACATGCCACCAACTCCACATTCACAGACAACTTCAGCGCCAAAGCCATTTTCAGATAGCCCTCAATGCAAAGGCTCTAGGCGCAAATATTGGTGTGAGAGCTAATTCAATCAAGGAAACACTGCATGTTGGTGAAGCGCATATTGAAGAAGAATCAGGCGAGTGGTTCTTGTGGGAGAACAACTCCATTTGGCTCACTAACTTCACACACCATCAGGCTTCCAAGCAGCTCTCAAGGAAACTCAGTTTTCACACTCTAGGCTTAATGCCCTTTGAGTGCCTAGGACTGAAATGCAGGTGGTAGAGCATCCCACACGAACCAATGCTCCACATGCGGATTTCACATGCCACCAACTCCACATTCACAGACAACTTCAGCGCCAAAGCCATTTTCAGATAGCCCTCAATGCAAAGGCTCTAGGCCCAAATATTGGTTTGAGAGCTAATTCAATCAAGGAAACACTGCATGTTGGTGAAGCGCATATTGAAGAAGAATCAGCCGAGTGGTTCTTGTGGGAGAACAACTCCATTTTGGCTCACTAACTTCACACACCATCAGGCTTCCATGCAGCTCTCAAGGAAACTCAGTTTTCACACTCTAGGCTTAATGCCCTTTGAGTGCATTATCTAGGAATGAACCTGGTAGAGCATCCCACACAAACGAATGCTCCACATGCGGGTTTCACATGCCACCAACTCCACATTCACAGACAACTTCAGCGCCAAAGCCATTTTCAGGTAGCCCTCAATGCAAAGGCTCTAGGTGCAAATATTGGTGTGAGAGCTAATTCAATCAAGGAAACACTGCATGTTGGTGAAGCGCATATTGAAGAAGAATCAGGCGAGTGGTTCTTGTGGGAGAACAACTCCATTTGGCTCACTAACTTCACACACCATCAGGCTTCCATGCAGCTCTCAAGGAAACTCAGTTTTCACACTCTAGGCTTAATGCCCTTTGAGTGCCTAGGACTGAAATGAAGCCTGGTGAGATTCCCACATAAACAAATGCTCCACAGGCGGGTTTCACATGCCACCAACTCCACATTCACAGACAACTTCAGCGCCAAAGCCGTTTTCAGATAGCTCTCAATACAAAGGCTCTAGGCGCAAATATTGGTGTGAGAGCTAATTCAATCAAGGAAACACTGCATGTTGGTGAAGCGCATATTGAAGAAGAATCAGGCGAGTGGTTCTTGTGGGAGAACAACTCCATTTGGCTCACTAACTTCACACACCATCAGGCTTCCAAGCAGCTCTCAAGGAAACTCAGTTTTCACACTCTAGGCTTAATGCCCTTTGAGTGCATTATGTAGGAATGAACCTGGTAGAGCATCCCACACAAACCAATGCTCCACATGCGGGTTTCACATGCCACCAACTCCACATTCACAGACAACTTCAGCGCCAAAGCCATTTTCAGGTAGCCCTCAATGCAAAGGCTCTAGGCGCAAATATTGGTGTGAGAGCTAATTCAATCAAGGAAACACTGCATGTTGGTGAAGCGCATATTGAAGAAGAATCAGGCGAGTGGTTCTTGTGGGAGAACAACTCCATTTGGCTCACTAACTTCACACACCATCAGGCTTCCAAGCAGCTCTCAAGGAAACTCAGTTTTCACACTCTAGGCTTAATGCCCTTTGAATGCCTAGGACTGAAATGCAGGTGGTAGAGCATCCCACACGAACCAATGCTCCACATGCGGGTTTCACATGCCACCAACTCCACATTCACAGACAACTTCAGCGCCAAAGCCATTTTCAGATAGCCCTCAATGCAAAGGCTCTAGGCGCAAATATTGGTGTGAGAGCTAATTCAATCAAGGAAACACTGCATGTTGGTGAAGCGCATATTGAAGAAGAATCAGGCGAGTGGTTCTTGTGGGAGAACAACTCCATTTGGCTCACTAACTTCACACACCATCAGGCTTCCAAGCAGCTCTCAAGGAAACTCAGTTTTCACACTCTAGGCTTAATGCCCTTTGAGTGCCTAGGACTGAAATGAACCTGGTAGAGCATCCCACACAAACCAATGCTCCACATGCGGGTTTCACATGCCACCAACTCCACATTCACAGACAACTTCAGCGCCAAAGCCATTTTCAGATAGCATTCAATACAAAGGCTCTAGGCGCAAATATTGGTGTGAGAGCTAATTCAATCAAGGAAACACTGCATGTTGGTGAAGCGCATATTGAAGAAGAATCAGCCGAGTGGTTCTTGTGGGAGAACAACTCCATTTGGCTCACTAACTTCACACACCATCAGGCTTCCATGCAGCTCTCAAGGAAACTCAGTTTTCACACTCTAGGCTTAATGCCCTTTGAGTGCATTATGTAGGAATGAACCTGGTAGAGCATCCCACACAAACCAATGCTACACATGCGGGTTTCACATGCCACCAACTCCACATTCACAGACAACTTCAGCGCCAAAGCCATTTTCAGATAGCCCTCAATGCAAAGGCTCTAGGCCCAAATATTGGTGTGAGAGCTAATTCAATCAAGGAAACACTGCATGTTGGTGAAGCGCATATTGAAGAAGAATCAGCCGAGTGGTTCTTGTGGGAGAACAACTCCATTTTGGCTCACTAACTTCACACACCATCAGGCTTCCATGCAGCTCTCAAGGAAACTCAGTTTTCACACTCTAGGGTTAATGCCCTTTGAGTGCATTATCTAGGAATGAACCTGGTAGAGCATCCCACACAAACCAATGCTCCACATGCGGGTTTCACATGCCACCAACTCCACATTCACAGACAACTTCAGCGCCAAAGCCATTTTCAGGTAGCCCTCAATGCAAAGGCTCTAGGTGCAAATATTGGTGTGAGAGCTAATTCAATCAAGGAAACACTGCATGTTGGTGAAGCGCATATTGAAGAAGAATCAGCCGAATGGATCTTGTGGGAGAACAACTCCATTTGGCTCACTAACTTCACACACCATCAGGCTTCCATGCAGCTCTCAAGGAAACTCAGTTTTCACACTCTAGGCTTAATGCCCTTTGAGTGCCTAGGACTGAAATGAAGCCTGGTGAGATTCCCACATAAACAAATGCTCCACAGGCGGGTTTCACATGCCACCAACTCCACATTCACAGACAACTTCAGCGCCAAAGCCGTTTTCAGATAGCTCTCAATACAAAGGCTCTAGGTGCAAATATTGGTGTGAGAGCTAATTCAATCAAGGAAACACTGCATGTTGGTGAAGCGCATATTGAAGAAGAATCAGGCGAGTGGTTCTTGTGGGAGAACAACTCCATTTGGCTCACTAACTTCACACACCATCAGGCTTCCAAGCAGCTCTCAAGGAAACTCAGTTTTCACACTCTAGGCTTAATGCCCTTTGAGTGCATTATGTAGGAATGAACCTGGTAGAGCATCCCACACAAACCAATGCTCCACATGTGGGTTTCACATGCCACCAACTCCACATTCACAGACAACTTCAGCGCCAAAGCCATTTTCAGATAGCCCTCAATGCAAAGGCTCTAGGCGCAAATATTGGTGTGAGAGCTAATTCAATCAAGGAAACACTGCATGTTGGTGAAGCGCATATTGAAGAAGAATCAGCCGAGTGGTTCTTGTGGGAGAACAACTCCATTTGGCTCACTAACTTCACACACCATCAGGCTTCCAAGCAGCTCTCAAGGAAACTCAGTTTTCACACTCTAGGCTTAATGCCCTTTGAGTGCCTAGGAATGAAATGCAGGTGGTAGAGCATCCCACACGAACCAATGCTCCACATGCGGGTTTCACATGCCACCAACTCCACATTCACAGACAACTTCAGCGCCAAAGCCATTTTCAGATAGCCCTCAATGCAAAGGCTCTAGGCCCAAATATTGGTGTGAGAGCTAATTCAATCAAGGAAACACTGCATGTTGGTGAAGCGCATATTGAAGAAGAATCAGCCGAGTGGTTCTTGTGGGAGAACAACTCCATTTGGCTCACTAACTTCACACACCATCAGGCTTCCAAGCAGCTCTCAAGGAAACTCAGTTTTCACACTCTAGGCTTAATGCCCTTTGAGTGCCTAGGAATGAAATGCAGGTGGTAGAGCATCCCACACGAACCAATGCTCCACATGCGGGTTTCACATGCCACCAACTCCACATTCACAGACAACTTCAGTGCCAAAGCCATTTTCAGATAGCCCTCAATGCAAAGGCTCTAGGCGCAAATATTGGTTTGAGAGCTAATTCAATCAAGGAAACACTGCATGTTGGTGAAGCGCATATTGAAGAAGAATCAGCCGAGTGGTTCTTGTGGGAGAACAACTCCATTTTGGCTCACTAACTTCACACACCATCAGGCTTCCAAGCAGCTCTCAAGGAAACTCAGTTTTCACACTCTAGGCTTAATGCCCTTTGAGTGCCTAGGACTGAAATGAAACTTGGTGAGCTTATCACACAAACCAATGCTCCACATGCGGGTTTCACATGCCACCAACTCCACATTCACAGACAACTTCAGCGCCAAAGCCATTTTCAGGTAGCCCTCAATGCAAAGGCTCTAGGCCCAAATATTGGTGTGAGAGCTAATTCAATCAAGGAAACACTGCATGTTGGTGAAGCGCATATTGAAGAAGAATCAGCCGAGTGGTTCTTGTGGGACAAAAACTCCATTTGGCTCACTAACTTCACACACCATCAGGCTTCCATGCAGCTCTCAAGGAAACTCAGTTTTCACACTCTAGGCTTAATGCCCTTTGAGTGCATTATGTAGGAATGAACCTGGTAGAGCATCCCACACAAACCAATGCTCCACATGCGGGTTTCACATGCCACCAACTCCACATTCACAGACAACTTCAGTGCCAAAGCCATTTTCAGATAGCCCTCAATACAAAGGCTCTAGGCGCAAATATTGGTGTGAGAGCTAATTCAATCAAGGAAACACTGCATGTTGGTGAAGCGCATATTGAAGAAGAATCAGCCGAGTGGTTCTTGTGGGAGAACACCTCCATTTGGCTCACTAACTTCACACACCATCAGGCTTCCATGCAGCTCTCAAGGAAACTCAGTTTTCACACTCTAGGCTTAATGCCCTTTGAGTGCATTATGTAGGAATGAACCTGGTAGAGCATCCCACACAAACGAATGCTCCACATGCGGGTTTCACATGCCACCAACTCCACATTCACAGACAACTTCAGCGCCAAAGCCGTTTTCAGATAGCCCTCAATGCAAAGGCTCTAGGCGCAAATATTGGTGTGAGAGCTAATTCAATCAAGGAAACACTGCATGTTGGTGAAGCGCATATTGAAGAAGAATCAGCCGAGTGGTTCTTGTGGGAGAACAACTCCATTTGGCTCACTAACTTCACACACCATCAGGCTTCCAAGCAGCTCTCAAGGAAACTCAGTTTTCACACTCTAGGCTTAATGCCCTTTGAGTGCCTAGGAATGAAATGCAGCTTGGTGAGCATCCCACACAAACCAATGCTCCACAGGCGGGTTTCACATGCCACCAACTCCACATTCACAGACAACTTCAGCGCCAAAGCCGTTTTCAGATAGCTCTCAATACAAAGGCTCTATGCGCAAATATTGGTGTGAGAGCTAATTCAATCAAGGAAACACTGCATGTTGGTGAAGCGCATATTGAAGAAGAATCAGCCGAGTGGTTCTTGTGGGAGAACAACTCCATTTGGCTCACTAACTTCACAAACCATCAGGTTTCCATGCAGCTCTCAAGGAAACTCAGTTTTCACACTCTAGGCTTAATGCCCTTTGAGTGCATTATGTAGGAATGAACCTGGTAGAGCATCCCACACAAACCAATGCTCCACATGCGGGTTTCACATGCCACCAACTCCACATTCACAGACAACTTCAGCGCCAAAGCCGTTTTCAGATAGCCCTCAATGCAAAGGCTCTAGGCGCAAATATTGGTGTGAGAGCTAATTCAATCAAGGAAACACTGCATGTTGGTGAAGCGCATATTGAAGAAGAATCAGCCGAGTGGTTCTTGTGGGAGAACAACTCCATTTGGCTCACTAACTTCACACACCATCAGGCTTCCAAGCAGCTCTCAAGGAAACTCAGTTTTCACACTCTAGGCTTAATGCCCTTTGAGTGCCTAGGACTGAAATGAAGCTTCGTGAGCTTATCACACAATGCAATGCTCCACAGGCGGGTTTCACATGCCACCAACTCCACATTCACAGACAACTTCAGCGCCAAAGCCATTTTCAGGTAGCCCTCAATGCAAAGGCTCTAGGCCCAAATATTGGTGTGAGAGCTAATTCAATCAAGGAAACACTGCATGTTGGTGAAGCGCATATTGAAGAAGAATCAGGCGAGTGGTTCTTGTGGGAGAACAACTCCATTTGGCTCACTAACTTCACACACCATCAGGCTTCCAAGCAGCTCTCAAGGAAACTCAGTTTTCACACTCTAGGCTTAATGCCCTTTGAGTGCCTAGGAATGAAATGCACGTGGTAGAGCATCCCACACGAACCAATGCTCCACATGCGGGTTTCACATGCCACCAACTCCACATTCACAGACAACTTCAGCGCCAAAGCCGTTTTCAGGTAGCCCTCAATGCAAAGGCTCCAGGCGCAAATATTGGTGTGAGAGCTAATTCAATCAAGGAAACACTGCATGTTGGTGAAGCGCATATTGAAGAAGAATCAGCCGAGTGGTTCTTGTGGGAGAACAACTCCATTTGGCTCACTAACTTCACACACCATCAGGCTTCCAAGCAGCTCTCAAGGAAACTCAGTTTTCACACTCTAGGCTTAATGCCCTTTGAGTGCATTATGTAGGAATGAACCTGGTAGAGCATCCCACACAAACCAATGCTCCACATGCGGGTTTCACATGCCACCAACTCCACATTCACAGACAACTTCAGCGCCAAAGCCATTTTCAGATAGCCCTCAATGCAAAGGCTCTAGGCGCAAATATTGGTGTGAGAGCTAATTCAATCAAGGAAACACTGCATGTTGGTGAAGCGCATATTGAAGAAGAATCAGCCGAGTGGTTCTTGTGGGACAACAACTCCATTTGGCTCAATAACTTCACACACCATCAGGCTTCCAAGCAGCTCTCAAGGAAACTCAGTTTTCACACTCTAGACTTAATGCCCTTTGAGTGCCTAGGACTGAAATGAACCTGGTAGAGCATCCCACACAAACCAATGCTCCACATGCGGGTTTCACATGCCACCAACTCCACATTCACAGACAACTTCAGCGCCAAAGCCATTTTCAGATAGCCCTCAATGCAAAGGCTCTAGGTGCAAATATTGGTGTGAGAGCTAATTCAATCAAGGAAACACTGCATGTTGGTGAAGCGCATATTGAAGAAGAATCAGCCGAGTGGTTCTTGTGGGAGAACAACTCCATTTGGCTCACTAACTTCACACACCATCAGGCTTCCAAGCAGCTCTCAAGGAAACTCAGTTTTCACACTCTAGGCTTAATGCCCTTTGAGTGCATTATGTAGGAATGAACCTGGTAGAGCATCCCACACAAACCAATGCTCCACATGCGGGTTTCACATGCCACCAACTCCACATTCACAGACAACTTCAGCGCCAAAGCCATTTTCAGATAGCCCTCAATGCAAAGGCTCTAGGCCCAAATATTGGTGTGAGAGCTAATTCAATCAAGGAAACACTGCATGTTGGTGAAGCGCATATTGAAGAAGAATCAGCCGAGTGGTTCTTGAGGGAGAACACCTCCATTTGGCTCACTAACTTCACACACCATCAGGCTTCCAAGCAGCTCTCAAGGAAACTCAGTTTTCACACTCTAGGCTTAATGCCCTTTGAGTGCCTAGGACTGAAATGCAGGTGGTAGAGCATCCCACACGAACCAATGCTCCACATGCGGATTTCACATGCCACCAACTCCACATTCACAGACAACTTCAGCGCCAAAGCCATTTTCAGATAGCCCTCAATGCAAAGGCTCTAGGCGCAAATATTGGTGTGAGAGCTAATTCAATCAAGGAAACACTGCATGTTGGTGAAGCGCATATTGAAGAAGAATCAGCCGAGTGGTTCTTGTGGGAGAACAACTCCATTTTGGCTCACTAACTTCACACACCATCAGGCTTCCATGCAGCTCTCAAGGAAACTCAGTTTTCACACTCTAGGCTTAATGCCCTTTGAGTGCATTATGTAGGAATGAACCTGGTAGAGCATCCCACACAAACGAATGCTCCACATGCGGTTTTCACATGCCACCAACTCCACATTCACAGACAACTTCAGCGCCAAAGCCATTTTCAGGTAGCCCTCAATGCAAAGGCTCTAGGTGCAAATATTGGTGTGAGAGCTAATTCAATCAAGGAAACACTGCATGTTGGTGAAGCGCATATTGAAGAAGAATCAGGCGAGTGGTTCTTGTGGGAGAACAACTCCATTTGGCTCACTAACTTCACACACCATCAGGCTTCCAAGCAGCTCTCAAGGAAACTCAGTTTTCACACTCTAGGCTTAATGCCCTTTGAGTGCCTAGGACTGAAATGAATCCTGGTGAGATTCCCACACAAACCAATGCTCCACAGGCGGGTTTCACATGCCACCAACTCCACATTCACAGACAACTTCAGCGCCAAAGCCATTTTCAGATAGCCCTCAATGCAAAGGCTCTAGGCCCAAATATTGGTGTGAGAGCTAATTCAATCAAGGAAACACTGCATGTTGGTGAAGCGCATATTGAAGAAGAATCAGCCGAGTGGTTCTTGTGGGAGAACAACTCCATTTGGCTCACTAACTTCACACACCATCAGGTTTCCATGCAGCTCTCAAGGAAACTCAGTTTTCACACTCTAGGCTTAATGCCCTTTGAGTGCATTATCTAGGAATGAACCTGGTAGAGCATCCCACACAAACCAATGCTCCACATGCGGGTTTCACATGCCACCAACTCCACATTCACAGACAACTTCAGCGCCAAAGCCATTTTCAGGTAGCCCTCAATGCAAAGGCTCTAGGTGCAAATATTGGTGTGAGAGCTAATTCAATCAAGGAAACACTGCATGTTGGTGAAGCGCATATTGAAGAAGAATCAGCCGAGTGGTTCTTGTGGGAGAACAACTCCATTTGGCTCACTAACTTCACACACCATCAGGCTTCCAAGCAGCTCTCAAGGAAACTCAGTTTTCACACTCTAGGCTTAATGCCCTTTGAGTGCCTAGGAATGAAATGCAGCTTGGTGAGCATCCCACACAAACCAATGCTCCACAGGCGGGTTTCACATGCCACCAACTCCACATTCACAGACAACTTCAGCGCCAAAGCCGTTTTCAGATAGCTCTCAATACAAAGGCTCTAGGCGCAAATATTGGTGTGAGAGCTAATTCAATCAATGAAACACTGCATGTTGGTGAAGCGCATATTGAAGAAGAATCAGCCGAGTGGTTCTTGTGGGAGAACAACTCCATTTGGCTCACTAACTTCACACACCATCAGGCTTCCAAGCAGCTCTCAAGGAAACTCAGTTTTCACGCTCTAGGCTTAATGCCCTTTGAGTGCATTATGTAGGAATGAACCTGATAGAGCATCCCACACAAACCAATGCTCCACATGCGGGTTTCACATGCCACCAACTCCACATTCACAGACAACTTCAGCGCCAAAGCCGTTTTCAGATAGCCCTCAACACAATGACTCTAGGCCCAAATATTGGTGTGAGAGCTAATTCAATCAAGGAAACACTGCATGTTGGTGAAGCGCATATTGAAGAAGAATCAGCCGAGTGGTTCTTGTGGGAGAACAACTCCGTTTTGGCTCACTAACTTCACACACCATCAGGCTTCCAAGCAGCTCTCAAGGAAACTCAGTTTTCACACTCTAGGCTTAATGCCCTTTGAGTGCATTATGTAGGAATGACCCTGATAGAGCATCCCACACAAACCAATGCTCCACATGCGGGTTTCACATGCCACCAACTCCACATTCACAGACAACTTCAGCGCCAAAGCCGTTTTCAGGTAGCCCTCAATGCAAAGGCTCCAGGCGCAAATATTGGTGTGAGAGCTAATTCAATCAAGGAAACACTGCATGTTGGTGAAGCGCATATTGAAGAAGAATCAGCCGAGTGGTTCTTGTGGGACAACAACTCCATTTGGCTCACTAACTTCACACACCATCAGGCTTCCAAGCAGCTCTCAAGGAAACTCAGTTTTCACACTCTAGGCTTAATGCCCTTTGAGTGCCTAGGACTGAAATGAACCTGGTAGAGCATCCCACACAAACCAATGCTCCACATGCGGGTTTCACATGCCACCAACTCCACATTCACAGACAACTTCAGTGCCAAAGCCATTTTCAGATAGCCCTCAATACAAAGGCTCTAGGCGCAAATATTGGTGTGAGAGCTAATTCAATCAAGGAAACACTGCATGTTGGTGAAGCGCATATTGAAGAAGAATCAGCCGAGTGGTTCTTGTGGGAGAACACCTCCATTTGGCTCACTAACTTCACACACCATCAGGCTTCCATGCAGCTCTCAAGGAAACTCAGTTTTCACACTCTAGGCTTAATGCCCTTTGAGTGCATTATGTAGGAATGAACCTGGTAGAGCATCCCACACAAACGAATGCTCCACATGCGGGTTTCACATGCCACCAACTCCACATTCACAGACAACTTCAGCGCCAAAGCCGTTTTCAGATAGCCCTCAATGCAAAGGCTCTAGGCGCAAATATTGGTGTGAGAGCTAATTCAATCAAGGAAACACTGCATGTTGGTGAAGCGCATATTGAAGAAGAATCAGCCGAGTGGTTCTTGTGGGACAACAACTCCATTTGGCTCACTAACTTCACACACCATCAGGCTTCCAAGCAGCTCTCAAGGAAACTCAGTTTTCACACTCTAGGCTTAATGCCCTTTGAGTGCCTAGGAATGAAATGCACCTGGTAGAACATCCCACACGAACCAATGCTCCACATGCGGGTTTCACATGCCACCAACTCCACATTCACAGACAACTTCAGCACCAATGCCATTTTCAGATAGCCCTCAATGCAAAGGCTCTAGGCGCAAATATTGGTGTGAGAGCTAATTCAATCAAGGAAACACTGCATGTTGGTGAAGCGCATATTGAAGAAGAATCAGCCGAGTGGTTCTTGTGGGAGAACAACTCCATTTGGCTCTCTAACTTCACACACCATCAGGCTTCCAAGCAGCTCTCAAGGAAACTCAGTTTTCACACTCTAGGCTTAATGCCCTTTGAGTGCCTAGGACTGAAATGCAGGTGGTAGAGCATCCCACACGAACCAATGCTCCACATGCGGATTTCACATGCCACCAACTCCACATTCACAGACAACTTCAGCGCCAAAGCCATTTTCAGATAGCCCTCAATGCAAAGGCTCTAGGCGCAAATATTGGTGTGAGAGCTAATTCAATCAAGGAAACACTGCATGTTGGTGAAGCGCATATTGAAGAAGAATCAGCCGAGTGGTTCTTGTGGGAGAACAACTCCATTTGGCTCACTAACTTCACACACCATCAGGCTTCCAAGCAGCTCTCAAGGAAACTCAGTTTTCACACTCTAGGCTTAATGCCCTTTGAGTGCCTAGGACTGAAATGAAGCCTGGTGAGATTCCCACATAAACAAACGCTCCACAGGCGGGTTTCACATGCCACCAACTCCACATTCACAGACAACTTCAGCGCCAAAGCCATTTTCAGATAGCCCTCAATGCAAAGGCTCTAGGCCCAAATATTGGTGTGAGAGCTAATTCAATCAAGGAAACACTGCATGTTGGTGAAGCGCATATTGAAGAAGAATCAGCCGAGTGGTTCTTGTGGGACAACAACTCCATTTGGCTCACTAACTTCACACACCATCAGGCTTCCAAGCAGCTCTCAAGGAAACTCAGTTTTCACACTCTAGGCTTAATGCCCTTTGAGTGCCTAGGACTGAAATGAACCTGGTAGAGCATCCCACACGAACCAATGCTCCACATGCGGATTTCACATGCCACCAACTCCACATTCACAGACAACTTCAGCGCCAAAGCCATTTTCAGATAGCCCTCAATGCAAAGGCTCTAGGCCCAAATATTGGTGTGAGAGCTAATTCAATCAAGGAAACACTGCATGTTGGTGAAGCGCATATTGAAGAAGAATCAGCCGAGTGGTTCTTGTGGGAGAACAACTCCATTTGGCTCACTAACTTCACACACCATCAGGCTTCCAAGCAGCTCTCAAGGAAACTCAGTTTTCACACTCTAGGCTTAATGCCCTTTGAGTGCCTAGGACTGAAATGAACCTGGTAGAGCATCCCACACAAACCAATGCTCCACATGCGGGTTTCACATGCCACCAACTCCACATTCACAGACAACTTCAGCGCCAAAGCCATTTTCAGATAGCCCTCAATGCAAAGGCTCTAGGCGCAAATATTGGTGTGAGAGCTAATTCAATCAAGGAAACACTGCATGTTGGTGAAGCGCATATTGAAGAAGAATCAGCCGAGTGGTTCTTGTGGGAGAACACCTCCATTTGGCTCACTAACTTCACACACCATCAGGCTTCCATGCAGCTCTCAAGGAAACTCAGTTTTCACACTCTAGGCTTAATGCCCTTTGAGTGCATTATGTAGGAATGAACCTGGTAGAGCATCCCACACAAACCAATGCTCCACATGCGGGTTTCACATGCCACCAATTGCACATTCACAGACAACTTCAGCGCCAAAGCCGTTTTCAGATAGCCCTCAATGCAAAGGCTCTAGGTGCAAATATTGGTGTGAGAGCTAATTCAATCAAGGAAACACTGCATGTTGGTGAAGCGCATATTGAAGAAGAATCAGCCGAGTGGTTCTTGTGGGAGAACAACTCCATTTGGCTCACTAACTTCACACACCATCAGGCTTCCAAGCAGCTCTCAAGGAAACTCAGTTTTCACACTCTAGGCTTAATGCCCTTTGAGTGCCTAGGACTGAAATGAAGCTTGGTGAGCTTATCACACAAAGCAATGCTCCACAGGCGGGTTTCACATGCCACCAACTCCACATTCACAGACAACTTCAGCGCCAAAGCCATTTTCAGGTAGCCCTCAATGCAAAGGCTCTAGGCCCAAATATTGGTGTGAGAGCTAATTCAATCAAGGAAACACTGCATGTTGGTGAAGCGCATATTGAAGAAGAATCAGCCGAGTGGTTCTTGTGGGAGAACAACTCCATTTGGCTCACTAACTTCACACACCATCAGGCTTCCAAGCAGCTCTGAAGGAAACTCAGTTTTCACACTCTAGGCTTAATGCCCTTTGAGTGCATTATGTAGGAATGACCCTGATAGAGCATCCCACACAAACCAATGCTCCACATGCGGGTTTCACATGCCACCAACTCCACATTCACAGACAACTTCAGCGCCAAAGCCGTTTTCAGATAGCCCTCAACACAAAGGCTCTAGGCGCAAATATTGGTGTGAGAGCTAATTCAATCAAGGAAACACTGCATGTTGGTGAAGCGCATATTGAAGAAGAATCAGCCGAGTGGTTCTTGTGGGAGAACAACTCCATTTGGCTCACTAACTTCACACACCATCAGGCTTCCAAGCAGCTCTCAAGGAAACTCAGTTTTCACACTCTAGGCTTAATGCCCTTTGAGTGCCTAGGACTGAAATGAAGCTTGGTGAGCTTATCACACAAAGCAATGCTCCACAGGCGGGTTTCACATGCCACCAACTCCACATTCACAGACAACTTCAGCGCCAAAGCCATTTTCAGGTAGCCCTCAATGCAAAGGCTCTAGGCCCAAATATTGGTGTGAGAGCTAATTCAATCAAGGAAACACTGCATGTTGGTGAAGCGCATATTGAAGAAGAATCAGGCGAGTGGTTCTTGTGGGAGAACAACTCCATTTGGCTCACTAACTTCACACACCATCAGGCTTCCAAGCAGCTCTCAAGGAAACTCAGTTTTCACACTCTAGGCTTAATGCCCTTTGAGTGCCTAGGAATGAAATGCACGTGGTAGAGCATCCCACACGAACCAATGCTCCACATGCGGGTTTCACATGCCACCAACTCCACATTCACAGACAACTTCAGCGCCAAAGCCGTTTTCAGGTAGCCCTCAATGCAAAGGCTCCAGGCGCAAATATTGGTGTGAGAGCTAATTCAATCAAGGAAACACTGCATGTTGGTGAAGCGCATATTGAAGAAGAATCAGCCGAGTGGTTCTTGTGGGAGAACAACTCCATTTGGCTCACTAACTTCACACACCATCAGGCTTCCAAGCAGCTCTCAAGGAAACTCAGTTTTCACACTCTAGGCTTAATGCCCTTTGAGTGCATTATGTAGGAATGAACCTGGTAGAGCATCCCACACAAACCAATGCTCCACATGCGGGTTTCACATGCCACCAACTCCACATTCACAGACAACTTCAGCGCCAAAGCCATTTTCAGATAGCCCTCAATGCAAAGGCTCTAGGCGCAAATATTGGTGTGAGAGCTAATTCAATCAAGGAAACACTGCATGTTGGTGAAGCGCATATTGAAGAAGAATCAGGCGAGTGGTTCTTGTGGGACAACAACTCCATTTGGCTCACTAACTTCACACACCATCAGGCTTCCAAGCAGCTCTCAAGGAAACTCAGTTTTCACACTCTAGGCTTAATGCCCTTTGAGTGCCTAGGACTGAAATGCAGGTGGTAGAGCATCCCACACGAACCAATGCTCCACATGCGGGTTTCACATGCCACCAACTCCACATTCACAGACAACTTCAGCGCCAAAGCCGTTTTCAGATAGCCCTCAACACAATGACTCTAGGCCCAAATATTGGTGTGAGAGCTAATTCAATCAAGGAAACACTGCATGTTGGTGAAGCGCATATTGAAGAAGAATCAGCCGAGTGGTTCTTGTGGGAGAACAACTCCATTTGGCTCACTAACTTCACACACCATCAGGCTTCCAAGCAGCTCTCAAGGAAACTCAGTTTTCACACTCTAGGCTTAATGCCCTTTGAGTGCATTATGTAGGAATGAACCTGGTAGAGCATCCCACACAAACCAATGCTCCACATGCGGGTTTCACATGCCACCAACTCCACATTCACAGACAACTTCAGCGCCAAAGCCATTTTCAGATAGCCCTCAATGCAAAGGCTCTAGGTGCAAATATTGGTGTGAGAGCTAATTCAATCAAGGAAACACTGCATGTTGGTGAAGCGCATATTGAAGAAGAATCAGCCGAGTGGTTCTTGTGGGACAACAACTCCATTTGGCTCACTAACTTCACACACCATCAGGCTTCCAAGCAGCTCTCAAGGAAACTCAGTTTTCACACTCTAGACTTAATGCCCTTTGAGTGCCTAGGACTGAAATGAACCTGGTAGAGCATCCCACACGAACCAATGCTCCACATGCGGGTTTCACATGCCACCAACTCCACATTCACAGACAACTTCAGCGCCAAAGCCATTTTCAGATAGCCCTCAATGCAAAGGCTCTAGGTGCAAATATTGGTGTGAGAGCTAATTCAATCAAGGAAACACTGCATGTTGGTGAAGCGCATATTGAAGAAGAATCAGCCGAGTGGTTCTTGTGGGAGAACAACTCCATTTGGCTCACTAACTTCACACACCATCAGGCTTCCAAGCAGCTCTCAAGGAAACTCAGTTTTCACACTCTAGGCTTAATGCCCTTTGAGTGCATTATGTAGGAATGAACCTGGTAGAGCATCCCACACAAACCAATGCTCCACATGCGGGTTTCACATGCCACCAACTCCACATTCACAGACAACTTCAGCGCCAAAGCCATTTTCAGATAGCCCTCAATGCAAAGGCTCTAGGCGCAAATATTGGTGTGAGAGCTAATTCAATCAAGGAAACACTGCATGTTGGTGAAGCGCATATTGAAGAAGAATCAGCCGAGTGGTTCTTGTGGGAGAACAACTCCATTTGGCTCACTAACTTCACACACCATCAGGCTTCCAAGCAGCTCTCAAGGAAACTCAGTTTTCACACTCTAGGCTTAATGCCCTTTGAGTGCCTAGGACTGAAATGAAGCTTGGTGAGCTTATCACACAAAGCAATGCTCCACAGGCGGGTTTCACATGCCACCAACTCCACATTCACAGACAACTTCAGCGCCAAAGCCATTTTCAGGTAGCCCTCAATGCAAAGGCTCTAGGCCCAAATATTGGTGTGAGAGCTAATTCAATCAAGGAAACACTGCATGTTGGTGAAGCGCATATTGAAGAAGAATCAGGCGAGTGGTTCTTGTGGGAGAACAACTCCATTTGGCTCACTAACTTCACACACCATCAGGCTTCCAAGCAGCTCTCAAGGAAACTCAGTTTTCACACTCTAGGCTTAATGCCCTTTGAGTGCCTAGGAATGAAATGCACGTGGTAGAGCATCCCACACGAACCAATGCTCCACATGCGGGTTTCACATGCCACCAACTCCACATTCACAGACAACTTCAGCGCCAAAGCCGTTTTCAGGTAGCCCTCAATGCAAAGGCTCCAGGCGCAAATATTGGTGTGAGAGCTAATTCAATCAAGGAAACACTGCATGTTGGTGAAGCGCATATTGAAGAAGAATCAGCCGAGTGGTTCTTGTGGGAGAACAACTCCATTTGGCTCACTAACTTCACACACCATCAGGCTTCCAAGCAGCTCTCAAGGAAACTCAGTTTTCACACTCTAGGCTTAATGCCCTTTGAGTGCATTATGTAGGAATGAACCTGGTAGAGCATCCCACACAAACCAATGCTCCACATGCGGGTTTCACATGCCACCAACTCCACATTCACAGACAACTTCAGCGCCAAAGCCATTTTCAGATAGCCCTCAATGCAAAGGCTCTAGGCGCAAATATTGGTGTGAGAGCTAATTCAATCAAGGAAACACTGCATGTTGGTGAAGCGCATATTGAAGAAGAATCAGGCGAGTGGTTCTTGTGGGACAACAACTCCATTTGGCTCACTAACTTCACACACCATCAGGCTTCCAAGCAGCTCTCAAGGAAACTCAGTTTTCACACTCTAGGCTTAATGCCCTTTGAGTGCCTAGGACTGAAATGCAGGTGGTAGAGCATCCCACACGAACCAATGCTCCACATGCGGGTTTCACATGCCACCAACTCCACATTCACAGACAACTTCAGCGCCAAAGCCGTTTTCAGGTAGCCCTCAATGCAAAGGCTCCAGGCGCAAATATTGGTGTGAGAGCTAATTCAATCAAGGAAACACTGCATGTTGGTGAAGCGCATATTGAAGAAGAATCAGCCGAGTGGTTCTTGTGGGAGAACAACTCCATTTGGCTCACTAACTTCACACACCATCAGGCTTCCAAGCAGCTCTCAAGGAAACTCAGTTTTCACACTCTAGGCTTAATGCCCTTTGAGTGCATTATGTAGGAATGAACCTGGTAGAGCATCCCACACAAACCAATGCTCCACATGCGGGTTTCACATGCCACCAACTCCACATTCACAGACAACTTCAGCGCCAAAGCCATTTTCAGATAGCCCTCAATGCAAAGGCTCTAGGTGCAAATATTGGTGTGAGAGCTAATTCAATCAAGGAAACACTGCATGTTGGTGAAGCGCATATTGAAGAAGAATCAGCCGAGTGGTTCTTGTGGGACAACAACTCCATTTGGCTCACTAACTTCACACACCATCAGGCTTCCAAGCAGCTCTCAAGGAAACTCAGTTTTCACACTCTAGACTTAATGCCCTTTGAGTGCCTAGGACTGAAATGAACCTGGTAGAGCATCCCACACGAACCAATGCTCCACATGCGGGTTTCACATGCCACCAACTCCACATTCACAGACAACTTCAGCGCCAAAGCCATTTTCAGATAGCCCTCAATGCAAAGGCTCTAGGTGCAAATATTGGTGTGAGAGCTAATTCAATCAAGGAAACACTGCATGTTGGTGAAGCGCATATTGAAGAAGAATCAGCCGAGTGGTTCTTGTGGGAGAACAACTCCATTTGGCTCACTAACTTCACACACCATCAGGCTTCCAAGCAGCTCTCAAGGAAACTCAGTTTTCACACTCTAGGCTTAATGCCCTTTGAGTGCATTATGTAGGAATGAACCTGGTAGAGCATCCCACACAAACCAATGCTCCACATGCGGGTTTCACATGCCACCAACTCCACATTCACAGACAACTTCAGCGCCAAAGCCATTTTCAGATAGCCCTCAATGCAAAGGCTCTAGGCGCAAATATTGGTGTGAGAGCTAATTCAATCAAGGAAACACTGCATGTTGGTGAAGCGCATATTGAAGAAGAATCAGCCGAGTGGTTCTTGTGGGAGAACAACTCCATTTGGCTCACTAACTTCACACACCATCAGGCTTCCAAGCAGCTCTCAAGGAAACTCAGTTTTCACACTCTAGGCTTAATGCCCTTTGAGTGCCTAGGACTGAAATGCAGGTGGTAGAGCATCCCACACGAACCAATGCTCCACATGCGGATTTCACATGCCACCAACTCCACATTCACAGACAACTTCAGCGCCAAAGCCATTTTCAGATAGCCCTCAATGCAAAGGCTCTAGGCGCAAATATTGGTGTGAGAGCTAATTCAATCAAGGAAACACTGCATGTTGGTGAAGCGCATATTGAAGAAGAATCAGCCGAGTGGTTCTTGTGGGAGAACAACTCCATTTTGGCTCACTAACTTCACACACCATCAGGCTTCCATGCAGCTCTCAAGGAAACTCAGTTTTCACACTCTAGGCTTAATGCCCTTTGAGTGCATTATCTAGGAATGAACCTGGTAGAGCATCCCACACAAACGAATGCTCCACATGCGGTTTTCACATGCCACCAACTCCACATTCACAGACAACTTCAGCGCCAAAGCCATTTTCAGGTAGCCCTCAATGCAAAGGCTCTAGGTGCAAATATTGGTGTGAGAGCTAATTCAATCAAGGAAACACTGCATGTTGGTGAAGCGCATATTGAAGAAGAATCAGGCGAGTGGTTCTTGTGGGAGAACAACTCCATTTGGCTCACTAACTTCACACACCATCAGGCTTCCAAGCAGCTCTCAAGGAAACTCAGTTTTCACACTCTTTGGTTAATGCCCTTTGAGTGCCTAGGAATGAAATGCACCTGGTAGAGCATCCCACACAAACCAATGCTCCACATGCGGGTTTCACATGCCACCAACTCCACATTCACAGACAACTTCAGCGCCAAAGCCATTTTCAGATAGCCCTCAATGCATAGGCTCTAGGCCCAAATATTGGTGTGAGAGCTAATTCAATCAAGGAAACACTGCATGTTGGTGAAGCGCATATTGAAGAAGAATCAGCCGAGTGGTTCTTGTGGGAGAACAACTCCATTTGGCTCACTAACTTCACACACCATCAGGCTTCCAAGCAGCTCTCAAGGAAACTCAGTTTTCACACTCTAGGCTTAATGCCCTTTGAGTGCCTAGGACTGAAATGAACCTGGTAGAGCATCCCACACAAACCAATGCTCCACATGCGGGTTTCACATGCCACCAACTCCACATTCACAGACAACTTCAGCGCCAAAGCCGTTTTCAGATAGCCCTCAATGCAAAGGCTCTAGGCGCAAATATTGGTGTGAGAGCTAATTCAATCAAGGAAACACTGCATGTTGGTGAAGCGCATATTGAAGAAGAATCAGCCGAGTGGTTCTTGTGGGAGAACAACTCCATTTGGCTCACTAACTTCACACACCATCAGGCTTCCAAGCAGCTCTCAAGGAAACTCAGTTTTCACACTCTAGGCTTAATGCCCTTTGAGTGCCTAGGACTGAAATGAAGCTTGGTGAGCTTATCACACAATGCAATGCTCCACAGGCGGGTTTCACATGCCACCAACTCCACATTCACAGACAACTTCAGCGCCAAAGCCATTTTCAGGTAGCCCTCAATGCAAAGGCTCTAGGCCCAAATATTGGTGTGAGAGCTAATTCAATCAAGGAAACACTGCATGTTGGTGAAGCGCATATTGAAGAAGAATCAGGCGAGTGGTTCTTGTGGGAGAACAACTCCATTTGGCTCACTAACTTCACACACCATCAGGCTTCCAAGCAGCTCTCAAGGAAACTCAGTTTTCACACTCTAGGCTTAATGCCCTTTGAGTGCCTAGGAATGAAATGCACGTGGTAGAGCATCCCACACGAACCAATGCTCCACATGCGGGTTTCACATGCCACCAACTCCACATTCACAGACAACTTCAGCGCCAAAGCCGTTTTCAGGTAGCCCTCAATGCAAAGGCTCCAGGCGCAAATATTGGTGTGAGAGCTAATTCAATCAAGGAAACACTGCATGTTGGTGAAGCGCATATTGAAGAAGAATCAGCCGAGTGGTTCTTGTGGGAGAACAACTCCATTTGGCTCACTAACTTCACACACCATCAGGCTTCCAAGCAGCTCTCAAGGAAACTCAGTTTTCACACTCTAGGCTTAATGCCCTTTGAGTGCATTATGTAGGAATGAACCTGGTAGAGCATCCCACACAAACCAATGCTCCACATGCGGGTTTCACATGCCACCAACTCCACATTCACAGACAACTTCAGCGCCAAAGCCATTTTCAGATAGCCCTCAATGCAAAGGCTCTAGGCGCAAATATTGGTGTGAGAGCTAATTCAATCAAGGAAACACTGCATGTTGGTGAAGCGCATATTGAAGAAGAATCAGCCGAGTGGTTCTTGTGGGACAACAACTCCATTTGGCTCAATAACTTCACACACCATCAGGCTTCCAAGCAGCTCTCAAGGAAACTCAGTTTTCACACTCTAGACTTAATGCCCTTTGAGTGCCTAGGACTGAAATGAACCTGGTAGAGCATCCCACACAAACCAATGCTCCACATGCGGGTTTCACATGCCACCAACTCCACATTCACAGACAACTTCAGCGCCAAAGCCATTTTCAGATAGCCCTCAATGCAAAGGCTCTAGGTGCAAATATTGGTGTGAGAGCTAATTCAATCAAGGAAACACTGCATGTTGGTGAAGCGCATATTGAAGAAGAATCAGCCGAGTGGTTCTTGTGGGAGAACAACTCCATTTGGCTCACTAACTTCACACACCATCAGGCTTCCAAGCAGCTCTCAAGGAAACTCAGTTTTCACACTCTAGGCTTAATGCCCTTTGAGTGCATTATGTAGGAATGAACCTGGTAGAGCATCCCACACAAACCAATGCTCCACATTGCGGGTTTCACATGCCACCAACTCACATTCACAGACAACTTCAGCGCCAAAGCCATTTTCAGATAGCCCTCAATGCAAAGGCTCTAGGCCCAAATATTGGTGTGAGAGCTAATTCAATCAAGGAAACACTGCATGTTGGTGAAGCGCATATTGAAGAAGAATCAGCCGAGTGGTTCTTGAGGGAGAACACCTCCATTTGGCTCACTAACTTCACACACCATCAGGCTTCCAAGCAGCTCTCAAGGAAACTCAGTTTTCACACTCTAGGCTTAATGCCCTTTGAGTGCCTAGGACTGAAATGCAGGTGGTAGAGCATCCCACACGAACCAATGCTCCACATGCGGATTTCACATGCCACCAACTCCACATTCACAGACAACTTCAGCGCCAAAGCCATTTTCAGATAGCCCTCAATGCAAAGGCTCTAGGCGCAAATATTGGTGTGAGAGCTAATTCAATCAAGGAAACACTGCATGTTGGTGAAGCGCATATTGAAGAAGAATCAGCCGAGTGGTTCTTGTGGGAGAACAACTCCATTTTGGCTCACTAACTTCACACACCATCAGGCTTCCATGCAGCTCTCAAGGAAACTCAGTTTTCACACTCTAGGCTTAATGCCCTTTGAGTGCATTATGTAGGAATGAACCTGGTAGAGCATCCCACACAAACGAATGCTCCACATGCGGTTTTCACATGCCACCAACTCCACATTCACAGACAACTTCAGCGCCAAAGCCATTTTCAGGTAGCCCTCAATGCAAAGGCTCTAGGTGCAAATATTGGTGTGAGAGCTAATTCAATCAAGGAAACACTGCATGTTGGTGAAGCGCATATTGAAGAAGAATCAGGCGAGTGGTTCTTGTGGGAGAACAACTCCATTTGGCTCACTAACTTCACACACCATCAGGCTTCCAAGCAGCTCTCAAGGAAACTCAGTTTTCACACTCTAGGCTTAATGCCCTTTGAGTGCCTAGGACTGAAATGAATCCTGGTGAGATTCCCACACAAACCAATGCTCCACAGGCGGGTTTCACATGCCACCAACTCCACATTCACAGACAACTTCAGCGCCAAAGCCATTTTCAGATAGCCCTCAATGCAAAGGCTCTAGGCCCAAATATTGGTGTGAGAGCTAATTCAATCAAGGAAACACTGCATGTTGGTGAAGCGCATATTGAAGAAGAATCAGCCGAGTGGTTCTTGTGGGAGAACAACTCCATTTGGCTCACTAACTTCACACACCATCAGGTTTCCATGCAGCTCTCAAGGAAACTCAGTTTTCACACTCTAGGCTTAATGCCCTTTGAGTGCATTATCTAGGAATGAACCTGGTAGAGCATCCCACACAAACCAATGCTCCACATGCGGGTTTCACATGCCACCAACTCCACATTCACAGACAACTTCAGCGCCAAAGCCATTTTCAGGTAGCCCTCAATGCAAAGGCTCTAGGTGCAAATATTGGTGTGAGAGCTAATTCAATCAAGGAAACACTGCATGTTGGTGAAGCGCATATTGAAGAAGAATCAGCCGAGTGGTTCTTGTGGGAGAACAACTCCATTTGGCTCACTAACTTCACACACCATCAGGCTTCCAAGCAGCTCTCAAGGAAACTCAGTTTTCACACTCTAGGCTTAATGCCCTTTGAGTGCCTAGGAATGAAATGCAGCTTGGTGAGCATCCCACACAAACCAATGCTCCACAGGCGGGTTTCACATGCCACCAACTCCACATTCACAGACAACTTCAGCGCCAAAGCCGTTTTCAGATAGCTCTCAATACAAAGGCTCTAGGCGCAAATATTGGTGTGAGAGCTAATTCAATCAATGAAACACTGCATGTTGGTGAAGCGCATATTGAAGAAGAATCAGCCGAGTGGTTCTTGTGGGAGAACAACTCCATTTGGCTCACTAACTTCACACACCATCAGGCTTCCAAGCAGCTCTCAAGGAAACTCAGTTTTCACGCTCTAGGCTTAATGCCCTTTGAGTGCATTATGTAGGAATGAACCTGATAGAGCATCCCACACAAACCAATGCTCCACATGCGGGTTTCACATGCCACCAACTCCACATTCACAGACAACTTCAGCGCCAAAGCCGTTTTCAGATAGCCCTCAACACAATGACTCTAGGCCCAAATATTGGTGTGAGAGCTAATTCAATCAAGGAAACACTGCATGTTGGTGAAGCGCATATTGAAGAAGAATCAGCCGAGTGGTTCTTGTGGGAGAACAACTCCGTTTTGGCTCACTAACTTCACACACCATCAGGCTTCCAAGCAGCTCTCAAGGAAACTCAGTTTTCACACTCTAGGCTTAATGCCCTTTGAGTGCATTATGTAGGAATGACCCTGATAGAGCATCCCACACAAACCAATGCTCCACATGCGGGTTTCACATGCCACCAACTCCACATTCACAGACAACTTCAGCGCCAAAGCCGTTTTCAGGTAGCCCTCAATGCAAAGGCTCCAGGCGCAAATATTGGTGTGAGAGCTAATTCAATCAAGGAAACACTGCATGTTGGTGAAGCGCATATTGAAGAAGAATCAGCCGAGTGGTTCTTGTGGGACAACAACTCCATTTGGCTCACTAACTTCACACACCATCAGGCTTCCAAGCAGCTCTCAAGGAAACTCAGTTTTCACACTCTAGGCTTAATGCCCTTTGAGTGCCTAGGACTGAAATGAACCTGGTAGAGCATCCCACACAAACCAATGCTCCACATGCGGGTTTCACATGCCACCAACTCCACATTCACAGACAACTTCAGTGCCAAAGCCATTTTCAGATAGCCCTCAATACAAAGGCTCTAGGCGCAAATATTGGTGTGAGAGCTAATTCAATCAAGGAAACACTGCATGTTGGTGAAGCGCATATTGAAGAAGAATCAGCCGAGTGGTTCTTGTGGGAGAACACCTCCATTTGGCTCACTAACTTCACACACCATCAGGCTTCCATGCAGCTCTCAAGGAAACTCAGTTTTCACACTCTAGGCTTAATGCCCTTTGAGTGCATTATGTAGGAATGAACCTGGTAGAGCATCCCACACAAACGAATGCTCCACATGCGGGTTTCACATGCCACCAACTCCACATTCACAGACAACTTCAGCGCCAAAGCCGTTTTCAGATAGCCCTCAATGCAAAGGCTCTAGGCGCAAATATTGGTGTGAGAGCTAATTCAATCAAGGAAACACTGCATGTTGGTGAAGCGCATATTGAAGAAGAATCAGCCGAGTGGTT
Organism: Ochotona princeps; assembly: GCF_030435755.1. Lineage (NCBI taxonomy): Eukaryota > Metazoa > Chordata > Mammalia > Lagomorpha > Ochotonidae > Ochotona > Ochotona princeps. The sequence goes on from NW_026701752.1 coordinate 66,150, forward strand.
CTTGTGGGACAACAACTCCATTTGGCTCACTAACTTCACACACCATCAGGCTTCCAAGCAGCTCTCAAGGAAACTCAGTTTTCACACTCTAGGCTTAATGCCCTTTGAGTGCCTAGGAATGAAATGCACCTGGTAGAACATCCCACACGAACCAATGCTCCACATGCGGGTTTCACATGCCACCAACTCCACATTCACAGACAACTTCAGCACCAATGCCATTTTCAGATAGCCCTCAATGCAAAGGCTCTAGGCGCAAATATTGGTGTGAGAGCTAATTCAATCAAGGAAACACTGCATGTTGGTGAAGCGCATATTGAAGAAGAATCAGCCGAGTGGTTCTTGTGGGAGAACAACTCCATTTGGCTCTCTAACTTCACACACCATCAGGCTTCCAAGCAGCTCTCAAGGAAACTCAGTTTTCACACTCTAGGCTTAATGCCCTTTGAGTGCCTAGGACTGAAATGCAGGTGGTAGAGCATCCCACACGAACCAATGCTCCACATGCGGATTTCACATGCCACCAACTCCACATTCACAGACAACTTCAGCGCCAAAGCCATTTTCAGATAGCCCTCAATGCAAAGGCTCTAGGCGCAAATATTGGTGTGAGAGCTAATTCAATCAAGGAAACACTGCATGTTGGTGAAGCGCATATTGAAGAAGAATCAGCCGAGTGGTTCTTGTGGGAGAACAACTCCATTTGGCTCACTAACTTCACACACCATCAGGCTTCCAAGCAGCTCTCAAGGAAACTCAGTTTTCACACTCTAGGCTTAATGCCCTTTGAGTGCCTAGGACTGAAATGAAGCCTGGTGAGATTCCCACATAAACAAACGCTCCACAGGCGGGTTTCACATGCCACCAACTCCACATTCACAGACAACTTCAGCGCCAAAGCCATTTTCAGATAGCCCTCAATGCAAAGGCTCTAGGCCCAAATATTGGTGTGAGAGCTAATTCAATCAAGGAAACACTGCATGTTGGTGAAGCGCATATTGAAGAAGAATCAGCCGAGTGGTTCTTGTGGGACAACAACTCCATTTGGCTCACTAACTTCACACACCATCAGGCTTCCAAGCAGCTCTCAAGGAAACTCAGTTTTCACACTCTAGGCTTAATGCCCTTTGAGTGCCTAGGACTGAAATGAACCTGGTAGAGCATCCCACACGAACCAATGCTCCACATGCGGATTTCACATGCCACCAACTCCACATTCACAGACAACTTCAGCGCCAAAGCCATTTTCAGATAGCCCTCAATGCAAAGGCTCTAGGCCCAAATATTGGTGTGAGAGCTAATTCAATCAAGGAAACACTGCATGTTGGTGAAGCGCATATTGAAGAAGAATCAGCCGAGTGGTTCTTGTGGGAGAACAACTCCATTTGGCTCACTAACTTCACACACCATCAGGCTTCCAAGCAGCTCTCAAGGAAACTCAGTTTTCACACTCTAGGCTTAATGCCCTTTGAGTGCCTAGGACTGAAATGAACCTGGTAGAGCATCCCACACAAACCAATGCTCCACATGCGGGTTTCACATGCCACCAACTCCACATTCACAGACAACTTCAGCGCCAAAGCCATTTTCAGATAGCCCTCAATGCAAAGGCTCTAGGCGCAAATATTGGTGTGAGAGCTAATTCAATCAAGGAAACACTGCATGTTGGTGAAGCGCATATTGAAGAAGAATCAGCCGAGTGGTTCTTGTGGGAGAACACCTCCATTTGGCTCACTAACTTCACACACCATCAGGCTTCCATGCAGCTCTCAAGGAAACTCAGTTTTCACACTCTAGGCTTAATGCCCTTTGAGTGCATTATGTAGGAATGAACCTGGTAGAGCATCCCACACAAACCAATGCTCCACATGCGGGTTTCACATGCCACCAATTGCACATTCACAGACAACTTCAGCGCCAAAGCCGTTTTCAGATAGCCCTCAATGCAAAGGCTCTAGGTGCAAATATTGGTGTGAGAGCTAATTCAATCAAGGAAACACTGCATGTTGGTGAAGCGCATATTGAAGAAGAATCAGCCGAGTGGTTCTTGTGGGAGAACAACTCCATTTGGCTCACTAACTTCACACACCATCAGGCTTCCAAGCAGCTCTCAAGGAAACTCAGTTTTCACACTCTAGGCTTAATGCCCTTTGAGTGCCTAGGACTGAAATGAAGCTTGGTGAGCTTATCACACAAAGCAATGCTCCACAGGCGGGTTTCACATGCCACCAACTCCACATTCACAGACAACTTCAGCGCCAAAGCCATTTTCAGGTAGCCCTCAATGCAAAGGCTCTAGGCCCAAATATTGGTGTGAGAGCTAATTCAATCAAGGAAACACTGCATGTTGGTGAAGCGCATATTGAAGAAGAATCAGCCGAGTGGTTCTTGTGGGAGAACAACTCCATTTGGCTCACTAACTTCACACACCATCAGGCTTCCAAGCAGCTCTGAAGGAAACTCAGTTTTCACACTCTAGGCTTAATGCCCTTTGAGTGCATTATGTAGGAATGACCCTGATAGAGCATCCCACACAAACCAATGCTCCACATGCGGGTTTCACATGCCACCAACTCCACATTCACAGACAACTTCAGCGCCAAAGCCGTTTTCAGATAGCCCTCAACACAAAGGCTCTAGGCGCAAATATTGGTGTGAGAGCTAATTCAATCAAGGAAACACTGCATGTTGGTGAAGCGCATATTGAAGAAGAATCAGCCGAGTGGTTCTTGTGGGAGAACAACTCCATTTGGCTCACTAACTTCACACACCATCAGGCTTCCAAGCAGCTCTCAAGGAAACTCAGTTTTCACACTCTAGGCTTAATGCCCTTTGAGTGCCTAGGACTGAAATGAAGCTTGGTGAGCTTATCACACAAAGCAATGCTCCACAGGCGGGTTTCACATGCCACCAACTCCACATTCACAGACAACTTCAGCGCCAAAGCCATTTTCAGGTAGCCCTCAATGCAAAGGCTCTAGGCCCAAATATTGGTGTGAGAGCTAATTCAATCAAGGAAACACTGCATGTTGGTGAAGCGCATATTGAAGAAGAATCAGGCGAGTGGTTCTTGTGGGAGAACAACTCCATTTGGCTCACTAACTTCACACACCATCAGGCTTCCAAGCAGCTCTCAAGGAAACTCAGTTTTCACACTCTAGGCTTAATGCCCTTTGAGTGCCTAGGAATGAAATGCACGTGGTAGAGCATCCCACACGAACCAATGCTCCACATGCGGGTTTCACATGCCACCAACTCCACATTCACAGACAACTTCAGCGCCAAAGCCGTTTTCAGGTAGCCCTCAATGCAAAGGCTCCAGGCGCAAATATTGGTGTGAGAGCTAATTCAATCAAGGAAACACTGCATGTTGGTGAAGCGCATATTGAAGAAGAATCAGCCGAGTGGTTCTTGTGGGAGAACAACTCCATTTGGCTCACTAACTTCACACACCATCAGGCTTCCAAGCAGCTCTCAAGGAAACTCAGTTTTCACACTCTAGGCTTAATGCCCTTTGAGTGCATTATGTAGGAATGAACCTGGTAGAGCATCCCACACAAACCAATGCTCCACATGCGGGTTTCACATGCCACCAACTCCACATTCACAGACAACTTCAGCGCCAAAGCCATTTTCAGATAGCCCTCAATGCAAAGGCTCTAGGCGCAAATATTGGTGTGAGAGCTAATTCAATCAAGGAAACACTGCATGTTGGTGAAGCGCATATTGAAGAAGAATCAGGCGAGTGGTTCTTGTGGGACAACAACTCCATTTGGCTCACTAACTTCACACACCATCAGGCTTCCAAGCAGCTCTCAAGGAAACTCAGTTTTCACACTCTAGGCTTAATGCCCTTTGAGTGCCTAGGACTGAAATGCAGGTGGTAGAGCATCCCACACGAACCAATGCTCCACATGCGGGTTTCACATGCCACCAACTCCACATTCACAGACAACTTCAGCGCCAAAGCCGTTTTCAGATAGCCCTCAACACAATGACTCTAGGCCCAAATATTGGTGTGAGAGCTAATTCAATCAAGGAAACACTGCATGTTGGTGAAGCGCATATTGAAGAAGAATCAGCCGAGTGGTTCTTGTGGGAGAACAACTCCATTTGGCTCACTAACTTCACACACCATCAGGCTTCCAAGCAGCTCTCAAGGAAACTCAGTTTTCACACTCTAGGCTTAATGCCCTTTGAGTGCATTATGTAGGAATGAACCTGGTAGAGCATCCCACACAAACCAATGCTCCACATGCGGGTTTCACATGCCACCAACTCCACATTCACAGACAACTTCAGCGCCAAAGCCATTTTCAGATAGCCCTCAATGCAAAGGCTCTAGGTGCAAATATTGGTGTGAGAGCTAATTCAATCAAGGAAACACTGCATGTTGGTGAAGCGCATATTGAAGAAGAATCAGCCGAGTGGTTCTTGTGGGACAACAACTCCATTTGGCTCACTAACTTCACACACCATCAGGCTTCCAAGCAGCTCTCAAGGAAACTCAGTTTTCACACTCTAGACTTAATGCCCTTTGAGTGCCTAGGACTGAAATGAACCTGGTAGAGCATCCCACACGAACCAATGCTCCACATGCGGGTTTCACATGCCACCAACTCCACATTCACAGACAACTTCAGCGCCAAAGCCATTTTCAGATAGCCCTCAATGCAAAGGCTCTAGGTGCAAATATTGGTGTGAGAGCTAATTCAATCAAGGAAACACTGCATGTTGGTGAAGCGCATATTGAAGAAGAATCAGCCGAGTGGTTCTTGTGGGAGAACAACTCCATTTGGCTCACTAACTTCACACACCATCAGGCTTCCAAGCAGCTCTCAAGGAAACTCAGTTTTCACACTCTAGGCTTAATGCCCTTTGAGTGCATTATGTAGGAATGAACCTGGTAGAGCATCCCACACAAACCAATGCTCCACATGCGGGTTTCACATGCCACCAACTCCACATTCACAGACAACTTCAGCGCCAAAGCCATTTTCAGATAGCCCTCAATGCAAAGGCTCTAGGCGCAAATATTGGTGTGAGAGCTAATTCAATCAAGGAAACACTGCATGTTGGTGAAGCGCATATTGAAGAAGAATCAGCCGAGTGGTTCTTGTGGGAGAACAACTCCATTTGGCTCACTAACTTCACACACCATCAGGCTTCCAAGCAGCTCTCAAGGAAACTCAGTTTTCACACTCTAGGCTTAATGCCCTTTGAGTGCCTAGGACTGAAATGAAGCTTGGTGAGCTTATCACACAAAGCAATGCTCCACAGGCGGGTTTCACATGCCACCAACTCCACATTCACAGACAACTTCAGCGCCAAAGCCATTTTCAGGTAGCCCTCAATGCAAAGGCTCTAGGCCCAAATATTGGTGTGAGAGCTAATTCAATCAAGGAAACACTGCATGTTGGTGAAGCGCATATTGAAGAAGAATCAGGCGAGTGGTTCTTGTGGGAGAACAACTCCATTTGGCTCACTAACTTCACACACCATCAGGCTTCCAAGCAGCTCTCAAGGAAACTCAGTTTTCACACTCTAGGCTTAATGCCCTTTGAGTGCCTAGGAATGAAATGCACGTGGTAGAGCATCCCACACGAACCAATGCTCCACATGCGGGTTTCACATGCCACCAACTCCACATTCACAGACAACTTCAGCGCCAAAGCCGTTTTCAGGTAGCCCTCAATGCAAAGGCTCCAGGCGCAAATATTGGTGTGAGAGCTAATTCAATCAAGGAAACACTGCATGTTGGTGAAGCGCATATTGAAGAAGAATCAGCCGAGTGGTTCTTGTGGGAGAACAACTCCATTTGGCTCACTAACTTCACACACCATCAGGCTTCCAAGCAGCTCTCAAGGAAACTCAGTTTTCACACTCTAGGCTTAATGCCCTTTGAGTGCATTATGTAGGAATGAACCTGGTAGAGCATCCCACACAAACCAATGCTCCACATGCGGGTTTCACATGCCACCAACTCCACATTCACAGACAACTTCAGCGCCAAAGCCATTTTCAGATAGCCCTCAATGCAAAGGCTCTAGGCGCAAATATTGGTGTGAGAGCTAATTCAATCAAGGAAACACTGCATGTTGGTGAAGCGCATATTGAAGAAGAATCAGGCGAGTGGTTCTTGTGGGACAACAACTCCATTTGGCTCACTAACTTCACACACCATCAGGCTTCCAAGCAGCTCTCAAGGAAACTCAGTTTTCACACTCTAGGCTTAATGCCCTTTGAGTGCCTAGGACTGAAATGCAGGTGGTAGAGCATCCCACACGAACCAATGCTCCACATGCGGGTTTCACATGCCACCAACTCCACATTCACAGACAACTTCAGCGCCAAAGCCGTTTTCAGGTAGCCCTCAATGCAAAGGCTCCAGGCGCAAATATTGGTGTGAGAGCTAATTCAATCAAGGAAACACTGCATGTTGGTGAAGCGCATAATTGAAGAAGAATCAGCCGAGTGGTTCTTGTGGGAGAACAACTCCATTTGGCTCACTAACTTCACACACCATCAGGCTTCCAAGCAGCTCTCAAGGAAACTCAGTTTTCACACTCTAGGCTTAATGCCCTTTGAGTGCATTATGTAGGAATGAACCTGGTAGAGCATCCCACACAAACCAATGCTCCACATGCGGGTTTCACATGCCACAACTCCACATTCACAGACAACTTCAGCGCCAAAGCCATTTTCAGATAGCCCTCAATGCAAAGGCTCTAGGTGCAAATATTGGTGTGAGAGCTAATTCAATCAAGGAAACACTGCATGTTGGTGAAGCGCATATTGAAGAAGAATCAGCCGAGTGGTTCTTGTGGGACAACAACTCCATTTGGCTCACTAACTTCACACACCATCAGGCTTCCAAGCAGCTCTCAAGGAAACTCAGTTTTCACACTCTAGACTTAATGCCCTTTGAGTGCCTAGGACTGAAATGAACCTGGTAGAGCATCCCACACGAACCAATGCTCCACATGCGGGTTTCACATGCCACCAACTCCACATTCACAGACAACTTCAGCGCCAAAGCCATTTTCAGATAGCCCTCAATGCAAAGGCTCTAGGTGCAAATATTGGTGTGAGAGCTAATTCAATCAAGGAAACACTGCATGTTGGTGAAGCGCATATTGAAGAAGAATCAGCCGAGTGGTTCTTGTGGGAGAACAACTCCATTTGGCTCACTAACTTCACACACCATCAGGCTTCCAAGCAGCTCTCAAGGAAACTCAGTTTTCACACTCTAGGCTTAATGCCCTTTGAGTGCATTATGTAGGAATGAACCTGGTAGAGCATCCCACACAAACCAATGCTCCACATGCGGGTTTCACATGCCACCAACTCCACATTCACAGACAACTTCAGCGCCAAAGCCATTTTCAGATAGCCCTCAATGCAAAGGCTCTAGGCGCAAATATTGGTGTGAGAGCTAATTCAATCAAGGAAACACTGCATGTTGGTGAAGCGCATATTGAAGAAGAATCAGCCGAGTGGTTCTTGTGGGAGAACAACTCCATTTGGCTCACTAACTTCACACACCATCAGGCTTCCAAGCAGCTCTCAAGGAAACTCAGTTTTCACACTCTAGGCTTAATGCCCTTTGAGTGCCTAGGACTGAAATGCAGGTGGTAGAGCATCCCACACGAACCAATGCTCCACATGCGGATTTCACATGCCACCAACTCCACATTCACAGACAACTTCAGCGCCAAAGCCATTTTCAGATAGCCCTCAATGCAAAGGCTCTAGGCGCAAATATTGGTGTGAGAGCTAATTCAATCAAGGAAACACTGCATGTTGGTGAAGCGCATATTGAAGAAGAATCAGCCGAGTGGTTCTTGTGGGAGAACAACTCCATTTTGGCTCACTAACTTCACACACCATCAGGCTTCCATGCAGCTCTCAAGGAAACTCAGTTTTCACACTCTAGGCTTAATGCCCTTTGAGTGCATTATCTAGGAATGAACCTGGTAGAGCATCCCACACAAACGAATGCTCCACATGCGGTTTTCACATGCCACCAACTCCACATTCACAGACAACTTCAGCGCCAAAGCCATTTTCAGGTAGCCCTCAATGCAAAGGCTCTAGGTGCAAATATTGGTGTGAGAGCTAATTCAATCAAGGAAACACTGCATGTTGGTGAAGCGCATATTGAAGAAGAATCAGGCGAGTGGTTCTTGTGGGAGAACAACTCCATTTGGCTCACTAACTTCACACACCATCAGGCTTCCAAGCAGCTCTCAAGGAAACTCAGTTTTCACACTCTAGGCTTAATGCCCTTTGAGTGCCTAGGACTGAAATGAATCCTGGTGAGATTCCCACACAAACCAATGCTCCACAGGCGGGTTTCACATGCCACCAACTCCACATTCACAGACAACTTCAGCGCCAAAGCCATTTTCAGATAGCCCTCAATGCAAAGGCTCTAGGCGCAAATATTGGTGTGAGAGCTAATTCAATCAAGGAAACACTGCATGTTGGTGAAGCGCATATTGAAGAAGAATCAGCCGAGTGGTTCTTGTGGGAGAACAACTCCATTTGGCTCACTAACTTCACACACCATCAGGCTTCCAAGCAGCTCTCAAGGAAACTCAGTTTTCACACTCTAGGCTTAATGCCCCTTTGAGTGCCTAGGAATGAAATGCAGGCTTGGTGAGCATCCCACACAAACCAATGCTCCACAGGCGGGTTTCACATGCCACCAACTCCACATTCACAGACAACTTCAGCGCCAAAGCCGTTTTCAGATAGCTCTCAATACAAAGGCTCTAGGCGCAAATATTGGTGTGAGAGCTAATTCAATCAATGAAACACTTCATGTTGGTGAAGCGCATATTGAAGAAGAATCAGCCGAGTGGTTCTTGTGGGAGAACAACTCCATTTGGCTCACTAACTTCACACACCATCAGGCTTCCAAGCAGCTCTCAAGGAAACTCAGTTTTCACGCTCAAGGCTTAATGCCCTTTGAGTGCATTATGTAGGAATGAACCTGATAGAGAATCCCACACAAACCAATGCTCCACATGCGGGTTTCACATGCCACCAACTCCACATTCACAGACAACTTCAGCGCCAAAGCCGTTTTCAGATAGCCCTCAACACAATGACTCTAGGCCCAAATATTGGTGTGAGAGCTAATTCAATCAAGGAAACACTGCATGTTGGTGTGAAGCGCATATTGAAGAAGAATCAGCCGAGTGGTTCTTGTGGGAGAACAACTCCATTTTGGCTCACTAACTTCACACACCATCAGGCTTCCAAGCAGCTCTCAAGGAAACTCAGTTTTCACACTCTAGGCTTAATGCCCTTTGAGTGCCTAGGAATGAAATGCAGCTTGGTGAGCATCCCACACAAACAAATGCTCCACATGGGGGTTTCACATGCCACCAACTCCACATTCACAGACAACTTCAGCGCCAAAGCCGTTTTCAGATAGCTCTCAATACAAAGGCTCTATGCGCAAATATTGGTGTGAGAGCTAATTCAATCAAGGAAACACTGCATGTTGGTGAAGCGCATATTGAAGAAGAATCAGGCGAGTGGTTCTTGTGGGAGAACAACTCCATTTGGCTCACTAACTTCACCACACCATCAGGCTTCCAAGCAGCTCTCAAGGAAACTCAGTTTTCACACTCTAGGCTTAATGCCCTTTGAGTGCATTATGTAGGAATGAACCTGGTAGAGCATCCCACACAAACCAATGCTCCACATGCGGGTTTCACATGCCACCAACTCCACATTCACAGACAACTTCAGCGCCAAAGCCATTTTCAGGTAGCCCTCAATGCAAAGGCTCCAGGCGCAAATATTGGTGTGAGAGCTAATTCAATCAAGGAAACACTGCATGTTGGTGAAGCGCATATTGAAGAAGAATCAGCCGAGTGGTTCTTGTGGGAGAACAACTCCATTTGGCTCACTAACTTCACACACCATCAGGCTTCCAAGCAGCTCTCAAGGAAAACTCAGTTTTCACACTCTAGGCTTAATGCCCTTTGAGTGCCTAGGACTGAAATGAAGCTTGGTGAGCTTATCACACAAAGCAATGCTCCACATGCGGGTTTCACATGCCACCAACTCCACATTCACAGACAACTTCAGCGCCGAAGCCATTTTCAGGTAGCCCTCAATGCAAAGGCTCTAGGCCCAAATATTGGGTGTGAGAGCTAATTCAATCAAGGAAACACTGCATGTTGGTGAAGCGCATATTGAAGAAGAATCAGGCGAGTGGTTCTTGTGGGAGAACAACTCCATTTGGCTCACTAACTTCACACACCATCAGGCTTCCAAGCAGCTCTCAAGGAAACTCAGTTTTCACACTCTAGGCTTAATGCCCTTTGAGTGCATTATGTAGGAATGAACCTGGTAGAGCATCCCACACAAACCAATGCTCCACATGCGGGTTTCACATGCCACCAACTCCACATTCACAGACAACTTCAGCGCCAAAGCCGTTTTCAGGTAGCCCTCAATGCAAAGGCTCCAGGCGCAAATATTGGTGTGAGAGCTAATTCAATCAAGGAAACACTGCATGTTGGTGAAGCGCATATTGAAGAAGAATCAGCCGAGTGGTTTTTGTGGGACAACAACTCCATTTGGCTCACTAACTTCACACACCATCAGGCTTCCAAGCAGCTCTCAAGGAAACTCAGTTTTCACACTCTAGGCTTAATGCCCTTTGAGTGCCTAGGACTGAAATGCAGGTGGTAGAGCATCCCACACGAACCAATGCTCCACATGCGGGTTTCACATGCCACCAACTCCACATTCACAGACAACTTCAGCGCCAAAGCCGTTTTCAGGTAGCCCTCAATGCAAAGGCTCCAGGCGCAAATATTGGTGTGAGAGCTAATTCAATCAAGGAAACACTGCATGTTGGTGAAGCGCATATTGAAGAAGAATCAGCCGAATGGTTCTTGTGGGAGAACAACTCCATTTGGCTCACTAACTTCACACACCATCAGGCTTCCAAGCAGCTCTCAAGGAAACTCAGTTTTCACACTCTAGGCTTAATGCCCTTTGAGTGCATTATCTATGAATGAACCTGGTAGAGCATCCCACACAAACGAATGCTCCACATGCGGGTTTCACATGCCACCAACTCCACATTCACAGACAACTTCAGCGCCAAAGCCGTTTTCAGGTAGCCCTCAATGCAAAGGCTCTAGGCCCAAATATTGGTGTGAGAGCTAATTCAATCAAGGAAACACTGCATGTTGGTGAAGGGCATATTGAAGAAGAATCAGCCGAGTGGTTCTTGTGGGAGAACAACTCCATTTGGCTCACTAACTTCACACACCATCAGGCTTCCAAGCAGCTCTCAAGGAAACTCAGTTTTCACACTCTAGGCTTAATGCCCTTTGAGTGCATTATGTAGGAATGAACCTGGTAGAGCATCCCACACAAACCAATGCTCCACATGCGGGTTTCACATGCCACCAACTCCACATTCACAGACAACTTCAGCGCCAAAGCCATTTTCAGATAGCCATCAATGCAAAGGCTCTAGGCGCAAATATTGGTGTGAGAGCTAATTCAATCAAGGAAACACTGCATGTTGGTGAAGCGCATATTGAAGAAGAATCAGCCGAGTGGTTCTTGTGGGACAACAACTCCATTTGGCTCACTAACTTCACACACCATCAGGCTTCCAAGCAGCTCTCAAGGAAACTCAGTTTTCACACTCTAGGCTTAATGCCCTTTGAGTGCCTAGGAATGAAATGCAGGTGGTAGAGCATCCCACACGAACCAATGCTTCACATGCGGGTTTCACATGCCACCAACTCCACATTCACAGACAACTTCAGCGCCAAAGCCATTTTCAGATAGCCCTCAATGCAAAGGCTCTAGGCGCAAATATTGGTGTGAGAGCTAATTCAATCAAGGAAACACTGCATGTTGGTGAAGCGCATATTGAAGAAGAATCAGCCGAGTGGTTCTTGTGGGAGAACAACTCCATTTGGCTCACTAACTTCACACACTATCAGGCTTCCAAGCAGCTCTCAAGGAAACTCAGTTTTCACACTCTAGGCTTAATGCCCTTTGAGTGCATTATGTAGGAATGAACCTGGTAGAGCATCCCACACAAACCAATGCTCCACATGCGGGTTTCACATGCCACCAACTCCACATTCACAGACAACTTCAGCGCCAAAGCCGTTTTCAGGTAGCCCTCAATGCAAAGGCTCTAGGCGCAAATATTGGTGTGAGAGCTAATTCAATCAAGGAAACACTGCATGTTGGTGAAGCGCATATTGAAGAAGAATCAGCCGAGTGGTTCTTGTGGGACAACAACTCCATTTGGCTCACTAACTTCACACACCATCAGGCTTCCAAGCAGCTCTCAAGGAAACTCAGTTTTCACACTCTAGGCTTAATGCCCTTTGAGTGCATTATCTATGAATGAACCTGGTAGAGCATCCACACAAACGAATGCTCCACATGCGGGTTTCACATGCCACCAACTCCACATTCACAGACAACTTCAGCGCCAAAGCCGTTTCAGGTAGCCCTCAATGCAAAGGCTCTAGGCCCAAATATTGGTGTGAGAGCTAATTCAATCAAGGAAACACTGCATGTTGGTGAAGGGCATATTGAAGAAGAATCAGCCGAGTGGTTCTTGTGGGAGAACAACTCCATTTGGCTCACTAACTTCACACACCATCAGGCTTCCAAGCAGCTCTCAAGGAAACTCAGTTTTCACACTCTAGGCTTAATGCCCTTTGAGTGCATTATGTAGGAATGAACCTGGTAGAGCATCCCACACAAACCAATGCTCCACATGCGGGTTTCACATGCCACCAACTCCACATTCACAGACAACTTCAGCGCCAAAGCCATTTTCAGATAGCCATCAATGCAAAGGCTCTAGGCGCAAATATTGGTGTGAGAGCTAATTCAATCAAGGAAACACTGCATGTTGGTGAAGCGCATATTGAAGAAGAATCAGGCGAGTGGTTCTTGTGGGACAACAACTCCATTTGGCTCACTAACTTCACACACCATCAGGCTTCCAAGCAGCTCTCAAGGAAACTCAGTTTTCACACTCTAGGCTTAATGCCCTTTGAGTGCCTAGGAATGAAATGCAGGTGGTAGAGCATCCCACACAAACCAATGCTTCACATGCGGGTTTCACATGCCACCAACTCCACATTCACAGACAACTTCAGCGCCAAAGCCATTTTCAGATAGCCCTCAATGCAAAGGCTCTAGGCGCAAATATTGGTGTGAGAGCTAATTCAATCAAGGAAACACTGCATGTTGGTGAAGCGCATATTGAAGAAGAATCAGCCGAGTGGTTCTTGTGGGAGAACAACTCCATTTGGCTCACTAACTTCACACACTATCAGGCTTCCAAGCAGCTCTCAAGGAAACTCAGTTTTCACACTCTAGGCTTAATGCCCTTTGAGTGCATTATGTAGGAATGAACCTGGTAGAGCATCCCACACAAACCAATGCTCCACATGCGGGTTTCACATGCCACCAACTCCACATTCACAGACAACTTCAGCGCCAAAGCCATTTTCAGATAGCCCTCAATGCAAAGGCTCTAGGCGCAAATATTGGTGTGAGAGCTAATTCAATCAAGGAAACACTGCATGTTGGTGAAGCGCATATTGAAGAAGAATCAGCCGAGTGGTTCTTGTGGGACAACAACTCCATTTGGCTCACTAACTTCACACACCATCAGGCTTCCAAGCAGCTCTCAAGGAAACTCAGTTTTCACACTCTAGGCTTAATGCCCTTTGAGTGCCTAGGAATGAAATGCACCTGGTAGAACATCCCACACGAACCAATGCTCCACATGCGGGTTTCACATGCCACCAACTCCATTCACAGACAACTTCAGCGCCAAAGCCATTTTCAGATAGCCCTCAATGCAAAGGCTCTAGGCGCAAATATTGGTGTGAGAGCTAATTCAATCAAGGAAACACTGCATGTTGGTGAAGCGCATATTGAAGAAGAATCAGCCGAGTGGTTTTTGTGGGAGAACAACTCCATTTGGCTCACTAACTTCACACACCATCAGGCTTCCAAGCAGCTCTCAAGGAAACTCAGTTTTCACACTCTAGGTTTAATGTCCTTTGAGTGCCTAGGACTGAAATGAACCTGGTAGAGCATCCCACACGAACCAATGCTCCACATGCGGGTTTCACATGCCACCAACTCCACATTGACAGGCAACTTCAGCGCCAAAGCCATTTTCAGATAGCCCTCAATGCAAGGCTCTAGGCGCAAATATTGGTGTGAGAGCTAATTCAATCAAGGAAACACTGCATGTTGGTGAAGCGCATATTGAAGAAGAATCAGCCGAGTGGTTCTTGTGGGAGAACAACTCCATTTGGCTCACTAACTTCACACACCATCAGGTTTCCATGCAGCTCTCAAGGAAACTCAGTTTTCACACTCTAGGCTTAATGCCCTTTGAGTGCATTATCTAGGAATGAACCTGGTAGAGCATCCCACACAAACGAATGCTCCACATGCGGGTTTCACATGCCACCAACTCCACATTCACAGACAACTTCAGCGCAAAGCCATTTTCAGGTAGCCCTCAATGCAAAGGCTCTAGGTGCAAAATATTGGTGTGAGAGCTAATTCAATCAAGGAAACACTGCATGTTGGTGAAGCGCATATTGAAGAAGAATCAGCCGAGTGGTTCTTGTGGGAGAACAACTCCATTTGGCTCACTAACTTCACACACCATCAGGCTTCCAAGCAGCTCTCAAGGAAACTCAGGTTTTCACGCTCTAGCTTAATGCCCTTTGAGTGCATTATGTAGAATGAACCTGATAGAGCATCCCACACAAACCAATGCTCCACATGCGGGTTTCACATGCCACCAACTCCACATTCACAGACAACTTCAGCGCCAAAGCCGTTTTCAGATAGCTCTCAATACAAAGGCTCTAGGCGCAAATATTGGTGTGAGAGCTAATTCAATCAAGGAAACACTGCATGGTTGGTGAAGCGCATATTGAAGAAGAATCAGCCGAGTGGTTCTTGTGGGAGAACAACTCCATTTGGCTCACTAACTTCACACACCATCAGGCTTCCAAGCAGCTCTCAAGGAAACTCAGTTTTCACGCTCTAGCTTAATGCCCTTTGAGTGCATTATGTAGGAATGAACCTGATAGGAGCATCCCACACAAACCAATGCTCCACATGCGGGTTTCACATGCCACCAACTCCACATTCACAGACCAACTTCAGCGCCAAAGCCGTTTTCAGATAGCCCTCAACACAATGACTCTAGGCCCAAATATTGGTGTGAGAGCTAATTCAATCAAGGAAACACTGCATGTTGGTGAAGCGCATATTGAAGAAGAATCAGCCGAGTGGTTCTTGTGGAGAACAACTCCATTTTGGCTCACTAACTTCACACACCATCAGGCTTCCAAGCAGCTCTCAGGAAACTCAGTTTTCACACTCTAGGCTTAATGCCCTTTGAGTGCCTAGGACTGAAATGCAGCTTGGTGAGCATCCCACACAAAACAAATGCTCCACATGGGGGTTTCACATGCCACCAACTCCACATTCACAGACAACTTCAGCGCCAAAGCCGTTTTCAGATAGCTCTCAATATAAAGGCTCTATGCGCAAATATTGGTGTGAGAGCTAATTCAATCAAGGAAAACACTGCATGTTGGTGAAGCGCATATTGAAGAAGAATCAGCCGAGTGGTTCTTGTGGGAGAACAACTCCATTTGGCTCACTAACTTCACACACCATCAGGCTTCCAAGCAGCTCTCAAGGAAACTCAGTTTTCACACTCTAGGCTTAATGCCCTTTGAGTGCATTATGTAGGAATGACCCTGATAGAGCATCCCACACAAACCAATGCTCCACATGCGGGTTTCACATGCCACCAACTCCACATTCACAGACAACTTCAGCGCCAAAGCCGTTTTCAGATAGCCCTCAACACAAAGGCTCTAGGCCCAAATATTGGTGTGAGAGCTAATTCAATCAAGGAAACACTGCATGTTGGTGAAGCGCATATTGAAGAAGAATCAGCCGAGTGGTTCTTGTGGGAGAACAACTCCATTTGGCTCACTAACTTCACACACCATCAGGCTTCCAAGCAGCTCTCAAGGAAACTCAGTTTTCACACTCTAGGCTTAATGCCCTTTGAGTGCCTAGGACTGAAATGAAGCTTGGTGAGCTTATCACACAAAGCAATGCTCCACATGCGGGTTTCACATGCCACCAACTCCACATTCACAGACAACTTCAGCGCCAAAGCCGTTTTCAGGTAGCCCTCAATGCAAAGGCTCCAGGCGCAAATATTGGTGTGAGAGCTAATTCAATCAAGGAAACACTGCATGTTGGTGAAGCGCATATTGAAGAAGAATCAGCCGAATGGTTCTTGGTGGGAGAACAACTCCATTTGGCTCACTAACTTCACACACCATCAGGCTTCCAAGCAGCTCTCAAGGAAACTCAGTTTTCACACTCTAGGCTTAATGCCCTTTGAGTGCATTATCTATGAATGAACCTGGTAGAGCATCCCACACAAACGAATGCTCCACATGCGGGTTTCACATGCCACCAACTTCCACATTCACAGACAACTTCAGCGCCAAAGCCGTTTTCAGGTAGCCCTCAATGCAAAGGCTCTAGGCCCAAATATTGGTGTGAGAGCTAATTCAATCAAGGAAACACTGCATGTTGGTGAAGGGCATATTGAAGAAGAATCAGCCGAGTTGTTCTTGTGGGAAAACAACTCCATTTGGCTTCACTAACTTCACACACCATCAGGCTTCCAAGCAGCTCTCAAGGAAACTCAGTTTTCACACTCTAGGCTTAATGCCCTTTGAGTGCATTATGTAGGAATGAACCTGGTAGAGCATCCCACACAAACCAATGCTCCACATGCGGGTTTCACATGCCACCAACTCCACATTCACAGACAACTTCAGCGCCAAAGCCATTTTCAGATAGCCATCAATGCAAAGGCTCTAGGCGCAAATATTGGTGTGAGAGCTAATTCAATCAAGGAAACACTGCATGTTGGTGAAGCGCATATTGAAGAAGAATCAGGCGAGTGGTTCTTGTGGGACAACAACTCCATTTGGCTCACTAACTTCACACACCATCAGGCTTCCAAGCAGCTCTCAAGGAAACTCAGTTTTCACACTCTAGGCTTAATGCCCTTTGAGGTGCCTAGGAATGAAATGCAGGTGGTAGAGCATCCCACACGAACCAATGCTTCACATGCGGTTTCACATGCCACCAACTCCACATTCACAGACAACTTCAGCGCCAAAGCCATTTTCAGATAGCCCTCAATGCAAAGGCTCTAGGCGCAAATATTGGTGTGAGAGCTAATTCAATCAAGGAAACACTGCATGTTGGTGAAGCGCATATTGAAGAAGAATCAGCCGAGTGGTTCTTGTGGAGAACAACTCCATTTGGCTCACTAACTTCACACACTATCAGGCTTTCCAAGCAGCTCTCAAGGAAACTCAGTTTTCACACTCTAGGCTTAATGCCCTTTGAGTGCATTATGTAGGAATGAACCTGGTAGAGCATCCCACACAAACCAATGCTCCACATGCGGGTTTCACATGCCACCAACTCCACATTCACAGACAACTTCAGCGCCAAAGCCATTTTCAGATAGCCCTCAATGCAAAGGCTCTAGGCGCAGATATTGGTGTGAGAGCTAATTCAATCAAGGAAACACTGCATGTTGGTGAAGCGCATATTGAAGAAGAATCAGCCGAGTGGTTCTTGTGGGACAACAACTCCATTTGGCTCACTAACTTCACACACCATCAGGCTTCCAAGCAGCTCTCAAGGAAACTCAGTTTTCACACTCTAGGCTTAATGCCCTTTGAGTGCATTATCTATGAATGAACCTGGTAGAGCATCCCACACAAACGAATGCTCCACATGCGGGTTTCACATGCCACCAACTCCACATTCACAGACAACTTCAGCGCCAAAGCCGTTTTCAGGTAGCCCTCAATGCAAAGGCTCTAGGCCCAAATATTGGTGTGAGAGCTAATTCAATCAAGGAAACACTGCATGTTGGTGAAGGGCATATTGAAGAAGAATCAGCCGAGTGGTTCTTGTGGGAGAACAACTCCATTTGGCTCACTAACTCACACACCATCAGGCTTCCAAGCAGCTCTCAAGGAAACTCAGTTTTCACACTCTAGGCTTAATGCCCTTTGAGTGCATTATGTAGGAATGAACCTGGTAGAGCATCCCACACAAACCAATGCTCCACATGCGGGTTTTCACATGCCACCAACTCCACATTCACAGACAACTTCAGCGCCAAAGCCATTTTCAGATAGCCATCAATGCAAAGGCTCTAGGCGCAAATATTGGTGTGAGAGCTAATTCAATCAAGGAAACACTGCATGTTGGTGAAGCGCATATTGAAGAAGAATCAGGCGAGTGGTTCTTGTGGGACAACAACTCCATTTGGCTCACTAACTTCACACACCATCAGGCTTCCAAGCAGCTCTCAAGGAAACTCAGTTTTCACACTCTAGGCTTAATGCCCTTTGAGTGCCTAGGAATGAAATGCAGGTGGTAGAGCATCCCACACAAACCAATGCTTCACATGCGGGTTTCACATGCCACCAACTCCACATTCACAGACAACTTCAGCGCCAAAGCCATTTTCAGATAGCCCTCAATGCAAAGGCTCTAGGCGCAAATATTGGTGTGAGAGCTAATTCAATCAAGGAAACACTGCATGTTGGTGAAGCGCATATTGAAGAAGAATCAGCCGAGTGGTTCTTGTGGAGAACAACTCCATTTGGCTCACTAACTTCACACTACTATCAGGCTTCCAAGCAGCTCTCAAGGAAACTCAGTTTCACACTCTAGGCTTAATGCCCTTTGAGTGCATTATGTAGGAATGAACCTGGTAGAGCATCCCACACAAACCAATGCTCCACATGCGGGTTTCACATGCCACCAACTCCACATTCACAGACAACTTCAGCGCCAAAGCCATTTTCAGATAGCCCTCAATGCAAAGGCTCTAGGCGCAAATATTGGTGTGAGAGCTAATTCAATCAAGGAAACACTGCATGTTGGTGAAGCGCATATTGAAGAAGAATCAGCCGAGTGGTTCTTGTGGGACAACAACTCCATTTGGCTCACTAACTTCACACACCATCAGGCTTCCAAGCAGCTCTCAAGGAAACTCAGTTTTCACACTCTAGGCTTAATGCCCTTTGAGTGCCTAGAATGAAATGCACCTGGTAGAACATCCCACACGAACCAATGCTCCACATGCGGGTTTCACATGCCACCAACTCCACATTCACAGACAACTTCAGCGCCAAAGCCATTTTCAGATAGCCCTCAATGCAAAGGCTCTAGGGCGCAAATATTGGTGTGAGAGCTAATTCAATCAAGGAAACACTGCATGTTGGTGAAGCGCATATTGAAGAAGAATCAGCCGAGTGGTTTTTGTGGAGAACAACTCCATTTGGGCTCACTAACTTCACACACCATCAGGCTTCCAAGCAGCTCTCAAGGAACTCAGTTTTCACACTCTAGGTTTAATGTCCTTTGAGTGCCTAGGACTGAAATGAACCTGGTAGAGCATCCCACACGAACCAATGCTCCACATGCGGGTTTCACATGCCACCAACTCCACATTCACAGACAACTTCAGCGCCAAAGCCATTTTCAGATAGCCCTCAATGCAAAGGCTCTAGGCGCAAATATTGGTGTGAGAGCTAATTCAATCAAGGAAACACTGCATGTTGGTGAAGCGCATATTGAAGAAGAATCAGCCGAGTGGTTCTTGTGGGAGAACAACTCCATTTGGCTCACTAACTTCACACACCATCAGGTTTCCATGCAGCTCTCAAGGAAACTCAGTTTTCACACTCTAGGCTTAATGCCCTTTGAGTGCATTATCTAGGAATGAACCTGGTAGAGCATCCCACACAAACGAATGCTCCACATGCGGGTTTCACATGCCACCAACTCCACATTCACAGACAACTTCAGCGCCAAAGCCATTTTCAGGTAGCCCTCAATGCAAAGGCTCTAGGTGCAAATATTGGTGTGAGAGCTAATTCATCAGGAAACACTGCATGTTGGTGAAGCGCATATTGAAGAAGAATCAGCCGAGTGGTTCTTGTGGGAGAACAACTCCATTTTGGCTCACTAACTTCACACAACCATCAGGCTTCCAAGCAGCTCTCAAGGAAACTCAGTTTTCACGCTCTAGGCTTAATGCCCTTTGAGTGCATTATGTAGGAATGAACCTGATAGAGCATCCCACACAAACCAATGCTCCACATGCGGGTTTCACATGCCACCAACTCCACATTCACAGACAACTTCAGCGAAAAGGCGTTTTCAGATAGCTCTCAATACAAAGGCTCTAGGCGCAAATATTGGTGTGAGAGCTAATTCAATCAAGGAAACACTGCATGTTGGTGAAGCGCATATTGAAGAAGAATCAGCCGAGTGGTTCTTGTGGGAGAACAACTCCATTTGGCTCACTAACTTCACACACCATCCAGCTTCCAAGCAGCTCTCAAGGAAACTCAGTTTTCACGCTCTAGGCTTAATGCCCTTTGAGTGCATTATGTAGGAATGAACCTGATAGAGCATCCCACACAAACCAATGCTCCACATGCGGGTTTCACATGCCACCAACTCCACATTCACAGACAACTTCAGCGCCAAAGCCGTTTTCAGATA
>NW_026701753.1:0-27478 GCF_030435755.1 Ochotona princeps
TGCAGTGTTTCCTTGATTGAATTAGCTCTCACACCAATATTTGCGTCTAGAGCCTTTGCATTGAGGGCTATCTGAAAATGGCTGTAGCGCTGAAGTTGCCTGTCAATGTGGAGTTGGTGGCATGTGAAACCCGCATGTGGAGCATTCGTTTGTGTGGGATGCTCACCAAGCTTCATGACAGTCCTAGGCACTCAAAGGGCACTAAGCATAGAGTGTGAAAACTGAGTTTCCTTGAGAGCTGCTTGGAAGCCTGATGGTGTGTGAAGTTAGTGACCCAAATGGAGTTGTTCTCCCACAAAAAACCACTCGGCCGATCCTTCTTCAATATGCCCTTCAGCAACATGCAGTGTTTCCTTGATTGAATTAGCTCTCACACCAATATTTGCGTCTAGAGCCTTTGCATTGAGGGCTATCTGAAAACGACTGTGGAACTGAAGTTGCCTGTGAATGTGGAGTTGGTGGCATGTGAAACCCGCATGTGGAGCATTCGTTTGTGTGGGATGCTCTACCAGGTTCATTCCTAGATAATGCACTCAAAGGGCACTAAACATAGAGTGTGAAAACTGAGTTTCCTTGAGAGCTGCTTGGAAGCCTGATGGTGTGTGAAGTTAGTGAGCCAAATGGAGTTGTTCTCCCACAAAAAAGCACTCGGCCGATCCTTCTTCAATATGCCCTTCACCAACATGCAGTGTTTCCTTGATTGAATTAGCTCTCACACCAATATTTGCGTCTAGAGCCTTTGCATTGAGGGCTATCTGAAAACGGCTGTGGCGCTGAAGTTGCCTGTGAATGTGGAGTTGGTGGCATGTGAAACCCGCATGTGGAGCATTCGTTTGTGTGGGATGCTCTACCAGGTTCATTCCTAGATAATGCACTCAAAGGGCACTAAGCATAGAGTGTGAAAACTGAGTTTCCTTGAGAGCTGCTTGGAAGCCTGATGGTGTGTGAAGTTAGTGAGACAAATGGTGTTGTTCTCCCACAAGAACCACTCGGCTGATCCTTCTTCAATATGCCCTTCACCAACATGCAGTGTTTCCTTGATTGAATTAGCTCTCACACCAATATTTGCGTCTAGAGCCTTTGCATTGAGGGCTATCTGAAAACGGCTGTGGCGCTGAAGTTGCCTGTGAATGTGGAGTTGGTGGCATGTGAAACCCGCATGTGGAGCATTCGTTTGTGTGGGATGCTCACCAAGCTTCATTTCAGTCGTAGGTACACAAAGGGCACTAAGCATAGAGTGTGAAAACTGAGTTTCCTTGAGAGCTGCTTGGAAGCCTGATGGTGTGTGAAGTTAGTGAGCCAAATGGAGTTGTCCTCCACAAGAACCACTCGGCTGATCCTTCTTCAATCTGCCCTTCACCAACATGCAGTGTTTCCTTGATTGAATTAGCTCTCACACCAATATTTGTGTCTAGAGCCTTTGCATTGAGGGCTATCTGAAAATGGCTGTGGCGCTGAAGTTGCCTGTGAATGTGGAGTTGGTGGCATGTGAAACCCGCATGTGGAGCATTCGTTTGTGTGGGATGCTCTACCAGGTTCATTCCTAGATAATGCACTCAAAGGGCACTAAGCATAGAGTGTGAAAACTGAGTTTCCTTGAGAGCTACTTGGAAGCCTGATGGTGTGTGAAGTCAGTGAGCCAAATGGAGTTGTTCTCCCACAAGAACCACTCGGCTGATCCTTCTTCAATATGCCCTTCACCAACATGCAGTGTTTCCTTGATTGAATTAGCTCTGACACCAATATTTTTGTCTAGAGCCTTTGCATTGAGGGCTATCTGAAAACGGCTGTGGCGCTGAAGTTGCCTGTCAATGTGGAGTTGGTGGCATGTGAAACCCGCATGTGAAGCATTCGTTTGTGTGGGATGCTCTACCAGGTTCATTCCTAGATAATGCACTCAAAGGGCACTAAGCATAGAGTGTGAAAACTGAGTTTCCTTGAGAGCTGCTTGGAAGCCTGATGGTGTGTGAAGTTAGTGAGCCAAATGGTGTTGTTCTCCCACAAGAACTACTCGGCTGATCCTTCTTCATTATGCCCTTCACCAACATGCAGTGTTTCCTTGATTGAATTAGCTCTCACACCAATATTTGCGTCAAGAGCCTTTGCATTGAGGGCTATCTGAAAACGGCTGTGGCGCTGAAGTTTTCTGAGAATGTGGAGTTGGTGGCATGTGAAACCCGCATGTGGAGCATTCGCTTGTGTGGGATGCTCTACCAGGTTCATTCCTAGATAATGCACTCAAAGGGCACTAAGCATAGAGTGTGAAAACTGAGTTTCCTTGAGAGCTGCTTGGAAGCCTGATGGTGTGTGAAGTTAGTGAATCAAATGCAGTTGTTCTCCCAGAAAAAACCACTCGGCTGATCCTTCTTCAATATGCCCTTCACCAACATGCAGTGTTTCCTTGATTGAATTAGCTCTCACACCAATATTTGCATCTAGAGCCTTTGCATTGAGGCTATCTGAAAACGGCTGTGGCGCTGAAGTTGCCTGTGAATGTGGAGTTGGTGGCATGTGAAACCCGCATGTGGAGCATTCGTTTGTGTGGGATGCTCTACCAGGTTCATTCCTAGATAATGCACTCAAAGGGCACTAAGCATAGAGTGTGAAAACTGAGTTTCCTTGAGAGCTGCTTGGAAGCCTGATGGTGTGTGAAGTTAGTGAGACAAATGGTGTTGTTCTCCCACAAGAACCACTCGGCTGATCCTTCTTCAATATGCCCTTCACCAACATGCAGTGTTTCCTTGATTGAATTAGCTCTCACACCAATATTTGCGTCTAGAGCCTTTGCATTGAGGGCTATCTGAAAACGGCTGTGGCGCTGAAGTTGCCTGTGAATGTGGAGTTGGTGGCATGTGAAACCCGCATGTGGAGCATTCGTTTGTGTGGGATGCTCACCAAGCTTCATTTCAGTCGTAGGTACGCAAAGGGCACTAAGCATAGAGTGTGAAAACTGAGTTTCCTTGAGAGCTGGCTGGAAGCCTGATGGTGTGTGAAGTTAGTGAGCCAAATGGAGTTGTCCTCCACAAGAACCACTCGGCTGATCCTTCTTCAATCTGCCCTTCACCAACATGCAGTGTTTCCTTGATTGAATTAGCTCTCACACCAATATTTGTGTCTAGAGCCTTTGCATTGAGGGCTATCTGAAAATGGCTGTGGCGCTGAAGTTGCCTGTGAATGTGGAGTTGGTGGCATGTGAAACCCGCATGTGGAGCATTCGTTTGTGTGGGATGCTCTACCAGGTTCATTCCTAGATAATGCACTCAAAGGGCACTAAGCATAGAGTGTGAAAACTGAGTTTCCTTGAGAGCTACTTGGAAGCCTGATGGTGTGTGAAGGTAGTGAGTCAAATGGAGTTGTTCTCCCACAAGAACCACTCGGCTGATCCTTCTTCAATATGCCCTTCACCAACATGCAGTGTTTCCTTGATTGAATTAGCTCTGACACCAATATTTTTGTCTAGAGCCTTTGCATTGAGGGCTATCTGAAAACGGCTGTGGCGCTGAAGTTGCCTGTCAATGTGGAGTTGGTGGCATGTGAAACCCGCATGTGAAGCATTCATTTGTGTGGGATGCTCTACCAGGTTCATTCCTAGATAATGCACTCAAAGGGCACTAAGCATAGAGTGTGAAAACTGAGTTTCCTTGAGAGCTACTTGGAAGCCTGATGGTGTGTGAAGTTAGTGAATCAAATGCAGTTGTTCTCCCAGAAAAAACCACTCGGCTGATCCTTCTTCAATATGACCTTCACCAACATGCAGTGTTTCCTTGATTGAATTACCTCCCACATTAATATTTGCGTCTAGAGCCTTTGCATTGAGGGCTATCTGAAAACGGCTGTGGCGCTGAAGTTGCCTGTGAATGTGGAGTTGGTGGCATGTGAAACCCGCATGTGGATCATTCGTTTGTTGGGTTGCTCTACCAGGTTCATTCCTAGATAATGCACTCAAACGGACTTAAGCATAGAGTGTGAAAACTGAGTTTCCTTGAGAGCTACTTGGAAGCCTGAGGGTGTGTGAAGTTAGTGAGCCAAATGGAGTTGTTCTCCCACAAGAACCACTCGGCTGATCCTTCTTCAATATGCCCTTCACCAACATGCAGTGTTTCCTTGATTGAATTAGCTCTCACACCAATATTTGCGTCTAGAGCCTTTGCATTGAGTGCTATCTGAAAACGGCTGTGGCGCTGAAGTTGCCTGTGAATGTGGAGTTGGTGGCATGTGAAACCCGCATGTGGAGCATTCGTTTGTGTGGGATGCTCACCAAGCTTCATTTCAGTCCTAGCTACTCAAGGGCACTAAGCATAGAGTGTGAAAACTGAGTTTCCTTGAGAGCTGCTTGGAAGCCTGATGGTGTGTGAAGTTAGTGAGCCAAATGGAGTTGTTCTCCCACAAGAACCACTCGGCTGATCCTTCTTCAATATGCCCTTCACCAACATGCAGTGTTTCCTTGATTGAATTAGCTCTCACACCAATATTTGCGTCTAGAGCCTTTGCATTGAGGGCTATCTAAAAACGGCTGTGGCGCTGAAGTTGCCTGTCAATGTGGAGTTGGTGGCATGTGAAACCCGCATGTGGAGCATTCGTTTGTGTGGGATGCTCTACCAGGTTCATTTCAGTCCTAGGTACTCAAAGGGCACTAAGCATAGAGTGTGAAAACTGAGTTTCCTTGAGAGCTGCTTGGAAGCCTGATGGTGTGTGAAGTTAGTGAGCCAAATGGAGTTGTTCTCCCACAAGAACCACTCGGCTGATCCTTCTTCAATATGCCCTTCACCAACATGCAGTGTTTCCTTGATTGAATTAGCTCTCACACCAATATTTGCGTCTAGAGCCTTTGCATTGAGGGCTATCTGAAAACGGCTGTGGCGCTGAAGTTGCCTGTGAATGTGGAGTTGGTGGCATGTGAAACCCGCATGGTCTGGAGCATTCGTTTGTGTGGGATGCTCACCAAGCTTCATGTCAGTCCTAGGCACTCAAAGGGCACTAAGCATAGAGTGTGAAAACTGAGTTTCCTTGAGAGCTGCTTGGAAGCCTGATGGTGTGTGAAGTTAGTGAGCCAAATGGAGTTGTTCTCCCACAAGAACCACTCGGCTGATCCTTCTTCAATATGCCCTTCACCTACATGCAGTGTTTCCTTGATTGAATTAGCTCTCACACTAATATTTGCATCTAGAGCCTTTGCATTGAGGGCTATCTGAAAACGGCTGTGGCGCTGAAGTTGCCTGTGAATGTGGAGTTGGTGGCATGTGAAACCCGCATGTGGAGCATTCGTTTGTGTGGGATGCTCTACCAGGTTCGTTCCTAGATAATGCACTCAAAGGGCACTAAGCATAGAGTGTGAAAACTGAGTTTCCTTGAGAGCTGCTTGGAAGCCTGATGGTGTGTGAAGTTAGTGAGCCAAATGGTGTTGTTCTCCCACAGGAACCACTCGGCTGATCCTTCTTCAATATGCCCTTCACCAACATGCAGTGTTTCCTTGATTGAATTAGCTCTCACACCAATATTTGCGTCTAGAGCCTTTGCATTGAGGGCTATCTGAAAACGGCTGTGGCGCTGAAGTTGCCTGTGAATGTGGAGTTGGTGGCATGTGAAACCCGCATGTGGATCATTCGTTTGTGTGGGATGCTCACCAAGCTTCATTTCAGTCGTAGGTACGCAAAGGGCACTAAGCATAGAGTGTGAAAACTGAGTTTCCTTGAGAGCTGCTTGGAAGCCTGATGGTGTGTGAAGTTAGTGAGCCAAATGGAGTTGTTCTCCCACAAGAACCACTCGGCTGATCCTTCTTCAATATGCCCTTCACCAACATGCAGTGTTTCCTTGATTGAATTAGCTCTCACACCAATATTTGTGTCTAGAGCCTTTGCATTGAGGGCTATCTGAAAACGGCTGTGGCGCTGAAGTTGCCTGTGAATGTGGAGTTGGTGACATGTGAAACCCGCATGTGGAGCATTCGTTTGTGTGGGATGCTCTACCAGGTTCATTCCTAGATAATGCACTCAAAGGGCACTAAGCATAGAGTGTGAAAACTGAGTTTCCTTGAGAGCTACTTGGAAGCCTGATGGTGTGTGAAGTCAGTGAGCCAAATGGAGTTGTTCTCCCACAAGAACCACTCGGCTGATCCTTCTTCAATATGCCCTTAACCAACATGCAGTGTTTCCTTGATTGAATTAGCTCTCACACCAATATTTGTGTCTAGAGCCTTTGCATTGAGGGCTATCTGAAAACGGCTGTGGCGCTGAAGTTGCCTGTGAATGTGGAGTTGGTGGCATGTGAAACCCGCATGTGGAACATTCGTTTGTGTGGGATGCTCTACCAGGTTCATTCTTAGATAATGCACTCAAAGGGCACTAAGCATAGAGTGTGAAAACTGAGTTTCCTTGAGAGCTGCTTGGAAGCCTGATGGTGTGTGAAGTTAGTGAATCAAATGCAGTTGTTCTCCCAGAAAAAACCACTCGGCTGATCCTTCTTCAATATGCCCTTCACCAACATGCAGTGTTTCCTTGATTGAATTACCTCCCACATCAATATTTGCGTCTAGAGCCTTTGCATTGAGGGCTATCTGAAAACGGCTGTGGCGCTGAAGTTGCCTGTGAATGTGGAGTTGGTGGCATGTGAAACCCGTATGTGGAGCATTCGTTTGTGTGGGATGCTCTACCAGGTTCATTCCTAGATAATGCACTCAAAGGGCACTAAGCATAGAGTGTGAAAACTGAGTTTCCTTGAGAGCTGCTTGGAAGCGTGATGGTGTGTGAAGTTAGTGAGCCAAATGGAGTTGTTCTCCCACAAGAACCACTCGGCTGATCCTTCTTCAATATGCCCTTCACCAACATGCAGTGTTTCCTTGATTGAATTAGCTCTCACACCAATATTTGCGTCTAGAGCCTTTGCATTGAGTGCTATCTGAAAACGGCTGTGGCGCTGAAGTTGCCTGTGAATGTGGAGTTGGTGGCATGTGAAACCCGCATGTGGAGCATTCGTTTGTGTGGGATGCTCACCAAGCTTCATTTCAGTCCTAGGTACTCAAAGGGCACTAAGCATAGAGTGTGAAAACTGAGTTTCCTTGAGAGCTGCTTGGAAGCCTGATGGTGTGTGAAGTTAGTGAGCCAAATGGAGTTGTTCTCCCACAAGAACCACTCGGCTGATCCTTCTTCAATATGCCCTTCAGCAACATGCAGTGTTTCCTTGATTGAATTAGCTCTCACACCAATATTTGCGTCTAGAGCCTTTGCATTGAGGGCTATCTGAAAACGGCTGTGGCGCTGAAGTTGCCTGTGAATGTGGAGTTGTTGGCATGTGAAATCCGCATGTGGAACATTCGTTTGTGTGGGATGCTCTACCAGGTTCATTCCTAGATAATGCACTCAAAGGGCACTAAGCATAGAGTGTGAAAACTGAGTTTCCTTGAGAGCTGCTTGGAAGCCTAATGGTGTGTGAAGGTAGTGAGTCAAATGCAGTTGTTCTCCCACAAGAACCACTCGGCTGATCCTTCTTCAATATGCCATTCACCAACATGCAGTGTTTCCTTGATTGAATTAGCTCTCACACCAATATTTGTGTCTAGAGCCTTTGCATTGAGGGCTATCTGAAAACGGCTGTGGCGCTGAAGTTTTCTGAGAATGTGGAGTTGGTGGCATGTGAAACCCGCATGTGGAGCATTCGTTTGTGTGGGATGTTCTACCAGGTTCATTCCTAGATAATGCACTCAAAGGGCACTAAGCATAGAGTGTGAAAACTGAGTTTCCTTGAGAGCTGCTTGGAAGCCTGATGGTGTGTGAAGTTAGTGAGCCAAATGGAATTGTTCTCCCACAAGAACCACTCGGCTGATCCTTCTTCAATATGCCCTTCACCAACATGCAGTGTTTCCTTGATTGAATTAGCTCTCACACCAATATTTGCGTCTAGAGCCTTTGCATTGAGGGCTATCTGAAAACGGCTGTGGCGCTGAAGTTGCCTGTGAATGTGGAGTTGGTGGCATGTGAAACCCGCATGTGGAGCATTCGTTTGTGTGGGATGCTCACCAAGCTTCATTTCAGTCCTAGGTACTCAAAGGGCACTAAGCATAGAGTGTGAAAACTGAGTTTCCTTGAGAGCTGCTTGGAAGCCTGATGGTGTGTGAAGTTAGTGAGCCAAATGGAGTTGTTCTCCCACAAGAACCACTCGGCTGATCCTTCTTCAATATGCCCTTCACCAACATGCAGTGTTTCCTTGATTGAATTAGCTCTCACACCAATATTTGCGTCTAGAGCCTTTGCATTGAGGGCTATCTGAAAACGGCTGTGGCGCTGAAGTTGCCTGTGAATGTGGAGTTGGTGGCATGTGAAATCCGCATGTGGAGCATTCGTTTGTGTGGGATGCTCTACCAGGTTCATTCCTAGATAATGCACTCAAAGGGCACTAAGCATAGAGTGTGAAAACTGAGTTTCCTTGAGAGCTGCTTGGAAGCCTGATGGTGTGTGAAGGTAGTGAGTCAAATGGAGTTGTTCTCCCACAAGAACCACTCGGCTGATCCTTCTTCAATATGCCCTTCACCAACATGCACTGTTTCCTTGATTGAATTAGCTCTCACACCAATATTTGTGTCTAGAGCCTTTGCATTGAGGGCTATCTGAAAACGGCTGTGGCGCTTAAGTTTTCTGAGAATGTGGAGTTGGTGGCATGTGAAACCCGCATGTGGAGCATTCGTTTGTGTGGGATGTTCTACCAGGTTCATTCCTAGAAATGCACTCAAAGGGCACTAAGCATAGAGTGTGAAAACTGAGTTTCCTTGAGAGCTGCTTGGAAGCCTGATGGTGTGTGAAGTTAGTGAGCCAAATGGAGTTGTTCTCCCACAAAAAACCACTCGGCTGATCCTTCTTCAATATGCCCTTCACCAACATGCAGTGTTTCCTTGATTGAATTAGCTCTCACACCAATATTTGCGTCTAGAGCCTTTGCATTGAGGGCTATCTGAAAACGGCTGTGGCGCTGAAGTTGCCTGTGAATGTGGAGTTGGTGACTTGTGAAACCCGCATGTGGAGCATTCGTTTGTGGGGGATGCTCACCAAGCTTCATTTCAGTCCTAGGTACTCAAAGGCCACTAAGCATAGAGTGTGAAAACTGAGTTTCCTTGAGAGCTGCTTGGAAGCCTGATGGTGTGTGAAGTTAGTGAGCCAAATGGAGTTGTTCTCCCACAAGAACCACTCGGCTGATCCTTCTTCAATATGCCCTTCACCAACATGCAGTGTTTCCTTGATTGAATTAGCTCTCACACCAATATTTGCGTCTAGAGCCTTTGCATTGAGGGCTATCTGAAAACGGCTGTGGCGCTGAAGTTGCCTGTGAATGTGGAGTTGGTGGCATGTGAAACCCGCGTGTGGAGCATTCGTTTGTGTGGGATGCTCACCAAGCTTCATTTCAGTCCTAGGTACTCAAAGGGCACTAAGCATAGAGTGTGAAAACTGAGTTTCCTTGAGAGCTGCTTGGAAGCCTGATGGTGTGTGAAGTTAGTGAGCCAAATGGAGTTGTTCTCCCACAAGAACCACTCGGCTGATCCTTCTTCAATATGCCCTTCAGCAACATGCAGTGTTTCCTTGATTGAATTAGCTCTCACACCAATATTTGCGTCTAGAGCCTTTGCATTGAGGGCTATCTGAAAACGGCTGTGGCGCTGAAGTTGCCTGTGAATGTGGAGTTGGTGGCATGTGAAACCCGCATGTGGAGCATTCGCTTGTGTGGGATGCTGTACCAGGTTCATTCCTAGATAATGCACTCAAAGGGCACTAAGCATAGAGTGTGAAATCTAAGTTTCCTTGAGAGCTGCTTGGAAGCCTGATGGTGTGTGAAGGTAGTGAGTCAAATGCAGTTGTTCTCCCACAAGAACCACTCGGCTGATCCTTCTTCAATATGCCCTTCACCAACATGCAGTGTTTCCTTGATTGAATTAGCTCTCACACCAATATTTGCGTCTAGAGTCTTTGCATTGAGGGCTATCTGAAAACGGCTGTGGCGCTGAAGTTGCCTGTGAATGTGGAGTTGGTGGCATGTGAAAAACGCATGTGGAGCATTCGTTTGTGTGGGATGCTCACCAAGCTTCATTTCAGTCGTAGGTACACAAAGGGCACTAAGCATAGAGTGTGAAAACTGAGTTTCCTTGAGAGCTGCTTGGAAGCCTGATGGTGTGTGAAGTTAGTGAGCCAAATGGAGTTGTTCTCCCACAAAAAACCACTCGGCTGATCCTTCTTCAATATGCCCTTCACCAACATGCAGTGTTTCCTTGATTGAATTAGCTCTCACACCAATATTTGCGTCTAGAGCCTTTGCATTGAGGGCTATCTGAAAACGGCTGTGGCGCTGAAGTTGCCTGTGAATGTGGAGTTGGTGGCATGTGAAACCCGCATGTGGAGCATTCGTTTGTGTGGGATGCTCTACCAGGTTCATTCCTAGATAATGCACTCAAAGGGCACTAAGCATAGAGTGTGAAAACTGAGTTTCCTTGAGAGCTGCTTGGAAGCCTGATGGTGTGTGAAGTTAGTGAGCCAAATGGAGTTGTTCTCCCACAAGAACCACTCGGCTGATCCTTCTTCAATATGCCCTTCACCAACATGCAGTGTTTCCTTGATTGAATTAGCTCTCACACCAATATTTGCGTCTAGAGCCTTTGCATTGAGGGCTATCGGAAAACGGCTGTGGCGCTGAAGTTGCCTGTGAATGTGGAGTTGGTGGCATGTGAAAACACGCATGTGGAGCATTCGTTTGTGTGGGATGCTCTACCAGGTTCATTCCTAGATAATGCACTCAAAGGGCACTAAGCATAGAGTGTGAAAACTGAGTTTCCTTGAGAGCTGCTTGGAAGCCTGATGGTGTGTGAAGTTAGTGAGCCAAATGGAGTTGTTCTCCCACAAGAACCACTCGGCTGATCCTTCTTCAATATGCCCTTCACCAACATGCAGTGTTTCCTTGATTGAATTAGCTCTCACACCAATATTTGCGTCTAGAGCCTTTGCATTGAGTGCTATCTAAAAACGGCTGTGGCGCTGAAGTTGCCTGTCAATGTGTTGCTGGTGGCATGTGAAACCCGCATGTGAAGCATTCGTTTGTGTGGGATGCTCTACCAGGTTCATTCCTAGATAATGCACTCAAAGGGCACTAAGCATAGAGTGTGAAAACTGAGTTTCCTTGAGAGCTGCTTGGAAGCCTGATGGTGTGTGAAGTTAGTGAGCCAAATGGAGTTGTTCTCCCACAAGAACCACTCGGCTGATCCTTCTTCAATATGCCCTTCACCAACATGCAGTGTTTCCTTGATTGAATTAGCTCTCACACCAATATTTGCGTCTAGAGCCTTTGCATTGAGGGCTATCTGAAAACGGCTGTGGCGCTGAAGTTGCCTGTGAATGTGGAGTTGGTGGCATGTGAAACCCGCATGTGGAGCATTCGTTTGTGTGGGATGCTCACCAAGCTTCATTTCAGTCCTATGTACTTAATGGGCACTAAGCATAGAGTGTGAAAACTGAGTTTCCTTGAGAGCTGCATGGAAGCCTGATGGTGTGTGAAGTTAGTGAGCCAAATGGAGTTGTTCTCCCACAAGAACCACTCGGCTGATCCTTCTTCAATATGCCCTTCACCAACATGCAGTGTTTCCTTGATTGAATTGTCCCCCACACCAATATTTGCGTCTAGAGCCTTTGCATTGAGGGCTATCTGAAAACGGCTGTGGCGCTGAAGTTGCCTGTGAATGTGGAGTTGGTGGCATGTGAAACCCGCATGTGGAGCATTCGTTTGTGTGGGATGCTCAGTAAGCTTCATTTCAGTCGTAGGTACGCAAAGGGCACTAAGCATAGAGTGTGAAAACTGAGTTTCCTTGAGAGCTGCTTGGAAGCCTGATGGTGTGTGAAGTTAGTGAGCCAAATGGAGTTGTTCTCCCACAAGAACCACTCGGCTGATCCTTCTTCAATATGCCCTTCACCAACATGCAGTGTTTCCTTGATTGAATTAGCTCTGACACCAATATTTTTGTCTAGAGCCTTTGCATTGAGGGCTATCTGAAAACGGCTGTGGCGCTGAAGTTGCCTGTCAATGTGGAGTTGGTGGCATGTGAAACCCGCATGTGAAGCATTCATTTGTGTGGGATGCTCTACCAGGTTCATTCCTAGATAATGCACTCAAAGGGCACTAAGCATAGAGTGTGAAAACTGAGTTTCCTTGAGAGCTGCTTGGAAGCCTGATGGTGTGTGAAGTTAGTGAGCCAAATGGTGTTGTTCTCCCACAAGAACTACTCGGCTGATCCTTCTTCATTATGCCCTTCACCAACATGCAGTGTTTCCTTGATTGAATTAGCTCTCACACCAATATTTGCGTCTAGAGCCTTTGCATTGAGGGCTATCTGAAAACGGCTGTGGCGCTGAAGTTGCCTGTGAATGTGGAGTTGGTGGCATGTGAAACCCGCATGTGGAGCATTCGCTTGTGTGGGATGCTCTACCAGGTTCATTCCTAGATAATGCACTCAAAGGGCACTAAGCATAGAGTGTGAAAACTGAGTTTCCTTGAGAGCTGCTTGGAAGCCTGATGGTGTGTGAAGTTAGTGAATCAAATGCAGTTGTTCTCCCAGAAAAAACCACTCGGCTGATCCTTCTTCAATATGCCCTTCACCAACATGCAGTGTTTCCTTGATTGAATTACCTCCCACATTAATATTTGCGTCTAGAGCCTTTGCATTGAGGGCTATCTGAAAACGGCTGTGGCGCTGAAGTTGCCTGTGAATGTGGAGTTGGTGGCATGTGAAACCCGCATGTGGAGCATTCGTTTGTGTGGGATGCTCTACCAGGTTCATTCCTAGATAATGCACTCAAACGGACTTAAGCATAGAGTGTGAAAACTGAGTTTCCTTGAGAGCTACTTGGAAGCCTGAGGGTGTGTGAAGTTAGTGAGCCAAATGGAGTTGTTCTCCCACAAGAACCACTCGGCTGATCCTTCTTCAATATGCCCTTCACCAACATGCAGTGTTTCCTTGATTGAATTAGCTCTCACACCAATATTTGCGTCTAGAGCCTTTGCATTGAGTGCTATCTGAAAACGGCTGTGGCGCTGAAGTTGCCTGTGAATGTGGAGTTGGTGGCATGTGAAACCCGCATGTGGAGCATTCGTTTGTGTGGGATGCTCACCAAGCT
Organism: Ochotona princeps; assembly: GCF_030435755.1. Classification (NCBI taxonomy): domain Eukaryota; kingdom Metazoa; phylum Chordata; class Mammalia; order Lagomorpha; family Ochotonidae; genus Ochotona; species Ochotona princeps. Next base: position 13,137 of record NW_026701753.1, read on the forward strand.
TCATTTCAGTCCTAGCTACTCAAGGGCACTAAGCATAGAGTGTGAAAACTGAGTTTCCTTGAGAGCTGCTTGGAAGCCTGATGGTGTGTGAAGTTAGTGAGCCAAATGGAGTTGTTCTCCCACAAGAACCACTCGGCTGATCCTTCTTCAATATGCCCTTCACCAACATGCAGTGTTTCCTTGATTGAATTAGCTCTCACACCAATATTTGCGTCTAGAGCCTTTGCATTGAGGGCTATCTGAAAACGGCTGTGGCGCTGAAGTTGCCTGTGAATGTGGAGTTGGTGGCATGTGAAACCCGCATGTGGAGCATTCGTTTGTGTGGGATGCTCTACCAGGTTCATTCCTAGATAATGCACTCAAAGGGCACTAAGCATAGAGTGTGAAAACTGAGTTTCCTTGAGAGCTGCTTGGAAGCCTGATGGTGTGTGAAGTTAGTGAGCCAAATGGAGTTGTTCTCCCACAAGAACCACTCGGCTGATCCTTCTTCAATATGCCCTTCACCAACATGCAGTGTTTCCTTGATTGAATTAGCTCTCACACCAATATTTGCGTCTAGAGCCTTTGCATTGAGGGCTATCTAAAAACGGCTGTGGCGCTGAAGTTGCCTGTGAATGTGGAGTTGGTGGCATGTGAAACCCGCATGTGGAGCATTCGTTTGTGTGGGATGCTCACCAAGCTTCTTTTCATTCCTAGGCACTCAAAGGGCACTAAGCATAGAGTGTGAAAACTGAGTTTCCTTGAGAGCTGCTTGGAAGCCTGATGGTGTGTGAAGTTAGTGAGCCAAATGGAGTTGTTCTCCCACAAATAACCACTCGACTGATCCTTCTTCAATATGCCCTTCACCAACATGCAGTGTTTCCTTGATTGAATTAGCTCTCACACCAATATTTGTGTCTAGAGCCTTTGCATTGAGGGCTATCTGAAAACGGCTGTGGCGCTGAAGTTTTCTGAGAATGTGGAGTTGGTGGCATGTGAAACCCGCATGTGGAGCATTCGTTTATGTGGGATGTTCTACCAGGTTCATTCCTAGATAATGCACTCAAAGGGCACTAAGCATAGAGTGTGAAAACTGAGTTTCCTTGAGAGGTGCTTGGAAGCCTGATGGTGTGTGAAGTTAGTGAGCCAAATGGAATTGTTCTCCCACAAGAACCACTCGGCTGATCCTTCTTCAATATGCCCTTCACCAACATGCAGTGTTTCCTTGATTGAATTGTCCCCCAAACCAATATTTGCGTCTAGATCCTTTGCATTGAGGGCTATCTGAAAACGGCTGTGGCGCTGAAATTGCCTGTCAATGTGGAGTTGGTGGCATGTGAAACCCGCATGTGGAGCATTCGTTTGTGTGGGATGCTCACCAAGCTTCATTTCAGTCCTAGGCACTCAAAGGGCACTAAGCATAGAGTGTGAAAACTGAGTTTCCTTGAGAGCTGCTTGGAAGCCTGATGGTGTGTGAAGTTAGTGAGCCAAATGGAGTTGTTCTCCCACAAGAACCACTCGGCTGATCCTTCTTCAATATGCCCTTCACCAACATGCAGTGTTTCCTTGATTGAATTAGCTCTCACACCAATATTTGCGTCTAGAGCCTTTGCATTGAGGGCTATCTGAAAACGGCTGTGGCGCTGAAGTTGCCTCTCAATGTGGAGTAGGTGGCATTTGAAAACCGCATGTGGAGCATTCGTTTGTGTGGGATGCTCTACCAGGTTCATTCCTAGATAATGCACTCAAAGGGCACTAAGCATAGAGTGTGAAAACTGAGTTTCCTTGAGAGCTACTTGGAAGCCTGATGGTGTGTGAAGTTAGTGAGCCAAATGGAGTTGTTCTCCCACAAAAAACCACTCGGCTGATCCTTCTTCAATATGCCCTTCACCAACATGCAGTGTTTCCTTGATTGAATTAGCTCTCACACCAATATTTGCGTCTAGAGCCTTTGCATTGAGAGCTATCTGAAAACGGCTGTGGCGCTGAAGTTGCCTGTGAATGTGGAGTTGGTGGCATGTGAAACCCGCATGTGGAGCATTCGTTTGTGTGGGATGCTCACCAAGCTTCATTTCAGTCCTAGGTAATCAAAGGGCACTAAGCATAGAGTGTGAAAACTGAGTTTCCTTGAGAGCTGCTTGGAAGCCTGATGGTGTGTGAAGTTAGTGAGACAAATGGTGTTGTTCTCCCACAAGAACCACTCGGCTGATCCTTCTTCAATATGCCCTTCACCAACATGCAGTGTTTCCTTGATTGAATTAGCTCTCACACCAATATTTGCGTCTAGAGCCTTTGCATTGAGGGCTATCTGAAAACGGCTGTGGCGCTGAAGTTGCCTGTGAATGTGGAGTTGGTGGCATGTGAAACCCGCATGTGGAGCATTCGTTTGTGTGGGATGCTCACCAAGCTTCATTTCAGTCGTAGGTACGCAAAGGGCACTAAGCATAGAGTGTGAAAACTGAGTTTCCTTGAGAGCTGCTTGGAAGCCTGATGGTGTGTGAAGTTAGTGAGCCAAATGGAGTTGTTCTCCCACAAGAACCACTCGGCTGATCCTTCTTCAATATGCCCTTCACCAACATGCAGTGTTTCCTTGATTGAATTAGCTCTCACACCAATATTTGCGTCTAGAGCCTTTGCATTGAGGGCTATCTGAATACGGCTGTGGCGCTGAAGTTGCCTGTGAATGTGGAGTTGGTGGCATGTGAAACCCGCATGTGGAGCATTCGTTTGTGTGGGATGCTCTACCAGGTTCATTCCTAGATAATGCACTCAAAGGGCACTAAGCATAGAGTGTGAAAAATGAGTTTCCTTGAGAGCTACTTGGAAGCCTGATGGTGTGTGAAGTCAGTGAGCCAAATGGAGTTGTTCTCCCACAAGAACCACTCGGCTGATCCTTCTTCAATATGCCCTTCACCAACATGCAGTGTTTCCTTGATTGAATTAGCTCTCACACCAATATTTGTGTCTAGAGCCTTTGCATTGAGGGCTATCTGAAAACGGCTGTGGCGCTGAAGTTGCCTGTGAATGTGGAGTTGGTGGCATGTGAAACCCGCATGTGGAGCATTCGTTTGTGTGGGATGCTCTACCAGGTTCATTCCTAGATAATGCACTCAAAGGGAACTAAGCATAGAGTGTGAAAATTGAGTTTCCTTGAGAGCTACTTGGAAGCCTGATGGTGTGTGAAGTCAGTGAGCCAAATGGAGTTGTTCTCCCACAAGAACCACTCGGCTGATCCTTCTTCAATATGCCCTTCACCAACATGCAGTGTTTCCTTGATTGAATTAGCTCTGACACCAATATTTTTGTCTAGAGCCTTTGCATTGAGTGCTATCTGAAAACGGCTGTGGCGCTGAAGTTGCCTGTGAATGTGGAGTTGGTGGCATGTGAAACCCGCATGTGAAGCATTCATTTGTGTGAGATGCTCTACCAGGTTCATTCCTAGATAATGCACTCAAAGGGCACTAAGCATAGAGTGTGAAAACTGAGTTTCCTTGAGAGCTGCTTGGAAGCCTGATGGTGTGTGAAGTTAGTGAGCCAAATGGTGTTGTTCTCCCACAAGAACTACTCGGCTGATCCTTCTTCATTATGCCCTTCACCAACATGCAGTGTTTCCTTGATTGAATTAGCTCTCACACCAATATTTGCGTCTAGAGCCTTTGCATTGAGTGCTATCTGAAAACGGCTGTGGCGCTGAAATTGCCTGTCAATGTGGAGTTGGTGGCATGTGAAACCCGCATGTGGAGCATTCGTTTGTGTGGGATGCTCTACCAGGTTCATTCCTAGATAATGCACTCAAAGGGCACTAAGCATAGAGTGTGAAAACCGAGTTTCCTTGAGAGCTACTTGGAAGCCTGATGGTGTGTGAAGTTAGTGAGCCAAATGGAGTTGTTCTCCCACAAGAACCACTCGGCTGATCCTTCTTCAATATGCCCTTCACCAACATGCAGTGTTTCCTTGATTGAATTAGCTCTCACACCAATATTTGCGTCTAGAGCCTTTGCATTGAGGGCTATCTGAAAACGGCTGTGGCGCTGAAGTTGCCTGTGAATGTGGAGTTGGTGGCATGTGAAACCCGCATGTGGAGCATTCGTTTGTGTGGGATGCTCACCAAGCTTCATTTCAGTCCTAGGTACTCAAAGGGCACTAAGCATAGAGTGTGAAAACTGAGTTTCCTTGAGAGCTGCTTGGAAGCCTGATGGTGTGTGAAGTTAGTGAGCCAAATGGAGTTGTTCTCCCACAAGAACCACTCGGCTGATCCTTCTTCAATATGCCCTTCACCAACATGCAGTGTTTCCTTGATTGAATTAGCTCTCACACCAATATTTGCGTCTAGAGCCTTTGCATTGAGGGCTATCTGAAAACGGCTGTGGCGCTGAAGTTGCCTGTGAATGTGGAGTTGGTGGCATGTGAAACCCGCATGTGGAACATTCGTTTGTGTGGGATGCTCTACCAGGTTCATTCTTAGATAATGCACTCAAAGGGAACTAATCATAGAGTGTGAAAACTTAGTTTCCTTGAGAGCTGCTTGGAAGCCTGATGGTGTGTGAAGTTAGTGAGCCAAATGGAGTTGTTCTCCCACAAGAACCACTCGGCTGATCCTTCTTCAATATGCCCTTCACCAACATGCAGTGTTTCCTTGATTGAATTAGCTCTCACACCAATATTTGCGTCTAGAGCCTTTGCATTGAGTGCTATCTGAAAACGGCTGTGGCGCTGAAGTTGCCTGTGAATGTGGAGTTGGTGGCATGTGAAACCCGCATGTGGAGCATTCGTTTGTGTGGGATGTTCTACCAGGTTCATTCCTAGATAATGCACTCAAAGGGCACTAAGCATAGAGTGTGAAAACTGAGTTTCCTTGAGAGCTACTTGGAAGCCTGATGGTGTGTGAAGTTAGTGAGCCAAATGGAGTTGTTCTCCCACAAAAAACCACTCGGCTGATCCTTCTTCAATATGCCCTTCACCAACATGCAGTGTTTCCTTGATTGAATTAGCTCTCACACCAATATTTGCGTCTAGAGCCTTTGCATTGAGGGCTATCTGAAAACGGCTGTGGCGCTGAAGTTGCCTGTGAATGTGGAGTTGGTGGCATGTGAAACCCGCATGTGGAGCATTCGTTTGTGTGGGATGCTCTACCAGGTTCATTCCTAGATAATGCACTCAAAGGGCACTAAGCATAGAGTGTGAAAACTGAGTTTCCTTGAGAGCTACTTGGAAGCCTGATGGTGTGTGAAGTCAGTGAGCCAAATGGAGTTGTTCTCCCACAAGAACCACTCGGCTGATCCTTCTTCAATATGCCCTTCACCAACATGCAGTGTTTCCTTGATTGAATTAGCTCTCACACCAATATTTGTGTCTAGAGCCTTTGCATTGAGGGCTATCTGAAAACGGCTGTGGCGCTGAAGTTGCCTGTGAATGTGGAGTTGGTGGCATGTGAAACCCGCATGTGGAGCATTCGTTTGTGTGGGATGCTCTACCAGGTTCATTCCTAGATAATGCACTCAAAGGGAACTAAGCATAGAGTGTGAAAATTGAGTTTCCTTGAGAGCTACTTGGAAGCCTGATGGTGTGTGAAGTCAGTGAGCCAAATGGAGTTGTTCTCCCACAAGAACCACTCGGCTGATCCTTCTTCAATATGCCCTTCACCAACATGCAGTGTTTCCTTGATTGAATTAGCTCTGACACCAATATTTTTGTCTAGAGCCTTTGCATTGAGTGCTATCTGAAAACGGCTGTGGCGCTGAAGTTGCCTGTGAATGTGGAGTTGGTGGCATGTGAAACCCGCATGTGAAGCATTCATTTGTGTGAGATGCTCTACCAGGTTCATTCCTAGATAATGCACTCAAAGGGCACTAAGCATAGAGTGTGAAAACTGAGTTTCCTTGAGAGCTGCTTGGAAGCCTGATGGTGTGTGAAGTTAGTGAGCCAAATGGTGTTGTTCTCCCACAAGAACTACTCGGCTGATCCTTCTTCATTATGCCCTTCACCAACATGCAGTGTTTCCTTGATTGAATTAGCTCTCACACCAATATTTGCGTCTAGAGCCTTTGCATTGAGTGCTATCTGAAAACGGCTGTGGCGCTGAAATTGCCTGTCAATGTGGAGTTGGTGGCATGTGAAACCCGCATGTGGAGCATTCGTTTGTGTGGGATGCTCTACCAGGTTCATTCCTAGATAATGCACTCAAAGGGCACTAAGCATAGAGTGTGAAAACCGAGTTTCCTTGAGAGCTACTTGGAAGCCTGATGGTGTGTGAAGTTAGTGAGTCAAATGCAGTTGTTCTCCCACAAGAACCACTCGGCTGATCCTTCTTCAATATGCCCTTCACCAACATGCAGTGTTTCCTTGATTGAATTAGCTCTCACACCAATATTTGCGTCTAGAGCCTTTGCATTGAGGGCTATCTGAAAACGGCTGTGGCGCTGAAGTTGCCTGTGAATGTGGAGTTGGTGGCATGTGAAACCCGCATGTGGAGCATTCGTTTGTGTGGGATGCTCACCAAGCTTCATTTCAGTCCTAGGTACTCAAAGGGCACTAAGCATAGAGTGTGAAAACTGAGTTTCCTTGAGAGCTGCTTGGAAGCCTGATGGTGTGTGAAGTTAGTGAGCCAAATGGAGTTGTTCTCCCACAAGAACCACTCGGCTGATCCTTCTTCAATATGCCCTTCACCAACATGCAGTGTTTCCTTGATTGAATTAGCTCTCACACCAATATTTGCGTCTAGAGCCTTTGCATTGAGGGCTATCTGAAAACGGCTGTGGCGCTGAAGTTGCCTGTGAATGTGGAGTTGGTGGCATGTGAAACCCGCATGTGGAACATTCGTTTGTGTGGGATGCTCTACCAGGTTCATTCTTAGATAATGCACTCAAAGGGAACTAATCATAGAGTGTAAAAACTTAGTTTCCTTGAGAGCTGCTTGGAAGCCTGATGGTGTGTGAAGTTAGTGAGCCAAATGGAGTTGTTCTCCCACAAGAACCACTCGGCTGATCCTTCTTCAATATGCCCTTCACCAACATGCAGTGTTTCCTTGATTGAATTAGCTCTCACACCAATATTTGCGTCTAGAGCCTTTGCATTGAGTGCTATCTGAAAACGGCTGTGGCGCTGAAGTTGCCTGTGAATGTGGAGTTGGTGGCATGTGAAACCCGCATGTGGAGCATTCGTTTGTGTGGGATGCTCACCAAGCTTCATTTCAGTCCTAGGTACTCAAAGGGCACTAAGCATAGAGTGTGAAAACTGAGATTCCTTGAGAGCTGCTTGGAAGCCTGATGGTGTGTGAAGTTAGTGAGCCAAATGGAGTTGTTCTCCCACAAATAACCACTCGGCTGATCCTTCTTCAATATGCCCTTCACCAACATGCAGTGTTTCCTTGATTGAATTAGCTCTCACACCAATATTTGTGTCTAGAGCCTTTGCATTGAGGGCTATCTGAAAACGGCTGTGGCGCTGAAGTTTTCTGAGAATGTGGAGTTGGTGGCATGTGAAACCCGCATGTGGAGCATTCGTTTGTGTGGGATGTTCTACCAGGTTCATTCCTAGATAATGCACTCAAAGGGCACTAAGCATAGAGTGTGAAAACTGAGTTTCCTTGAGAGCTACTTGGAAGCCTGATGGTGTGTGAAGTTAGTGAGCCAAATGGAGTTGTTCTCCCACAAAAAACCACTCGGCTGATCCTTCTTCAATATGCCCTTCACCAACATGCAGTGTTTCCTTGATTGAATTAGCTCTCACACCAATATTTGCGTCTAGAGCCTTTGCATTGAGTGCTCTCTGAAAACGGCTGTGGCGCTGAAGTTGCCTGTGAATGTGGAGTTGGTGGCATGTGAAACCCGCATGTGGAGCATTCGTTTGTGTGGGATGCTCACCAAGCTTCATTTCAGTCCTAGGTACTCAAAGGGCACGAAGCATAGAGTGTGAAAACTGAGTTTCCTTGAGAGCTGCTTGGAAGCCTGATGGTGTGTGAAGTTAGTGACCCAAATGGAGTTGTTCTCCCACAAGAACTACTCGGCTGATCCTTCTTCAATATGCCCTTCACCAACATGCAGTGTTTCCTTGATTGAATTAGCTCTCACACCAATATTTGCGTCTAGAGCCTTTGCATTGAGAGCTATCTGAAAACGGCTGTGGCGCTGAAGTTGCCTGTGAATGTGGAGTTGGTGGCATGTGAAACCCGCATGTGGAGCATTCGTTTGTGTGGGATGCTCTACCAGGTTCATTCCTAGATAATGCACTCAAAGGGCACTAAGCATAGAGTGTGAAAACTGAGTTTCCTTGAGAGCTGCTTGGAAGCCTGATGGTGTGTGAAGTTAGTGAATCAAATGGAGTTGTTCTCCCAGAAAAAACCACTCGGCTGATCCTTCTTCAATATGCCCTTCACCAACATGCAGTGTTTCCTTGATTGAATTACCTCCCACATCAATATTTGCGTCTAGAGCCTTTGCATTGAGGGCTATCTGAAAACGGCTGTGGCGCTGAAGTTGCCTGTGAATGTGGAGTTGGTGGCATGTGAAACCCGCATGTGGAGCATTCGTTTGTGTGGGATGCTCTACCAGGTTCATTCCTAGATAATGCACTCAAAGGGCACTAAGCATAGAGTGTGAAAACTGAGTTTCCTTGAGAGCTGCTTGGAAGCGTGATGGTGTGTGAAGTTAGTGAGCCAAATGGAGTTGTTCTCCCACAAGAACCACTCGGCTGATCCTTCTTCAATATGCCCTTCACCAACATGCAGTGTTTCCTTGATTGAATTAGCTCTCACACCAATATTTGCGTCTAGAGCCTTTGCATTGAGTGCTATCTGAAAACGGCTGTGGCGCTGAAGTTGCCTGTGAATGTGGAGTTGGTGGCATGTGAAACCCGCATGTGGAGCATTCGTTTGTGTGGGATGCTCACCAAGCTTCATTTCAGTCCTAGGTACTCAAAGGGCACTAAGCATAGAGTGTGAAAACTGAGTTTCCTTGAGAGCTGCTTGGAAGCCTGATGGTGTGTGAAGTTAGTGAGCCAAATGGAGTTGTTCTCCCACAAGAACCACTCGGCTGATCCTTCTTCAATATGCCCTTCACCAACATGCAGTGTTTCCTTGATTGAATTAGCTCTCACACCAATATTTGCGTCTAGAGCCTTTGCATTGAGGGCTATCTGAAAACGGCTGTGGCGCTGAAGTTGCCTGTGAATGTGGAGTTGTTGGCATGTGAAATCCGCATGTGGAACATTCGTTTGTGTGGGATGCTCTACCAGGTTCATTCCTAGATAATGCACTCAAAGGGCACTAAGCATAGAGTGTGAAAACTGAGTTTCCTTGAGAGCTGCTTGGAAGCCTAATGGTGTGTGAAGGTAGTGAGTCAAATGCAGTTGTTCTCCCACAAGAACCACTCGGCTGATCCTTCTTCAATATGCCCTTCACCAACATGCAGTGTTTCCTTGATTGAATTAGCTCTCACACCAATATTTGCGTCTAGAGCCTTTGCATTGAGGGCTATCTGAAAACGGCTGTGGCGCTGAAGTTTTCTGAGAATGTGGAGTTGGTGGCATATGAAACCCGCATGTGGAGCATTCGTTTGTGTGGGATGTTCTACCAGGTTCATTCCTAGATAATGCACTCAAAGGGCACTAAGCATAGAGTGTGAAAACTGAGTTTCCTTGAGAGCTGCTTGGAAGCCTGATGGTGTGTGAAGTTAGTGAGCCAAATGGAATTGTTCTCCCACAAGAACCACTCGGCTGATCCTTCTTCAATATGCCCTTCACCAACATGCAGTGTTTCCTTGATTGAATTAGCTCTCACACCAATATTTGCGTCTAGAGCCTTTGCATTGAGGGCTATCTGAAAACGGCTGTGGCGCTGAAGTTGCCTGTGAATGTGGAGTTGGTGGCATCTGAAACCCGCATGTGGAGTATTCGTTTGTGTGGGATGCTCTACCAGGTTCATTTCAGTCCTAGGTACTCAAAGGGCACTAAGCATAGAGTGTGAAAACTGAGTTTCCTTGAGAGCTGCTTGGAAGCCTGATGGTGTGTGAAGTTAGTGAGCCAAATGGAGTTGTTCTCCCACAAAAAACCACTCGGCTGATCCTTCTTCAATATGCCCTTCACCAACATGCAGTTTTTCCTTGATTGAATTAGCTCTCACACCAATATTTGCGTCTAGAGCCTTTGCATTGAGGGCTATCTGAAAACGGCTGTGGCGCTGAAGTTGCCTGTGAATGTGGAGTTGGTGACTTGTGAAACCCGCATGTGGAGCATTCGTTTGTGTGGGATGCTCTACCAGGTTCATTTCAGTCCTAGGTACTCAAAGGGCACTAAGCATAGAGTGTGAAAACTGAGTTTCCTTGAGAGCTGCTTGGAAGCCTGATGGTGTGTGAAGTTAGTGACCCAAATGGAGTTGTTCTCCCACAAGAACCACTCGGCTGATCCTTCTTCAATATGCCCTTCACCAACATGCAGTGTTTCCTTGATTGAATTAGCTCTCACACCAATATTTGCGTCTAGAGCCTTTGCATTGAGGGCTATCTGAAAACGGCTGTGGCGCTGAAGTTGCCTGTGAATGTGGAGTTGGTGGCATGTGAAACCCGCATGTGGAGCATTCGTTTGTGTGGGATGCTCACCAAGCTTCATGTCAGTCCTAGGCACTCAAAGGGCACTAAGCATAGAGTGTGAAAACTGAGTTTCCTTGAGAGCTGCTTGGAAGCCTGATGGTGTGTGAAGTTAGTGAGCCAAATGGAGTTGTTCTCCCACAAGAACCACTCGGCTGATCCTTCTTCAATATGCCCTTCACCTACATGCAGTGTTTCCTTGATTGAATTAGCTCTCACACTAATATTTGCATCTAGAGCCTTTGCATTGAGGGCTATCTGAAAACGGCTGTGGCGCTGAAGTTGCCTGTGAATGTGGAGTTGGTGGCATGTGAAACCCGCATGTGGAGCATTCGTTTGTGTGGGATGCTCTACCAGGTTCGTTCCTAGATAATGCACTCAAAGGGCACTAAGCATAGAGTGTGAAAACTGAGTTTCCTTGAGAGCTGCTTGGAAGCCTGATGGTGTGTGAAGTTAGTGAGACAAATGGTGTTGTTCTCCCACAGGAACCACTCGGCTGATCCTTCTTCAATATGCCCTTCACCAACATGCAGTGTTTCCTTGATTGAATTAGCTCTCACACCAATATTTGCGTCTAGAGCCTTTGCATTGAGGGCTATCTGAAAACGGCTGTGGCGCTGAAGTTGCCTGTGAATGTGGAGTTGGTGGCATGTGAAACCCGCATGTGGAGCATTCGTTTGTGTGGGATGCTCACCAAGCTTCATTTCAGTCGTAGGTACGCAAAGGGCACTAAGCATAGAGTGTGAAAACTGAGTTTCCTTGAGAGCTGCTTGGAAGCCTGATGGTGTGTGAAGTTAGTGAGCCAAATGGAGTTGTTCTCCCACAAGAACCACTCGGCTGATCCTTCTTCAATATGCCCTTCACCAACATGCAGTGTTTCCTTGATTGAATTAGCTCTCACACCAATATTTGTGTCTAGAGCCTTTGCATTGAGGGCTATCTGAAAACGGCTGTGGCGCTGAAGTTGCCTGTGAATGTGGAGTTGGTGACATGTGAAACCCGCATGTGGAGCATTCGTTTGTGTGGGATGCTCTACCAGGTTCATTCCTAGATAATGCACTCAAAGGGCACTAAGCATAGAGTGTGAAAACTGAGTTTCCTTGAGAGCTACTTGGAAGCCTGATGGTGTGTGAAGTCAGTGAGCCAAATGGAGTTGTTCTCCCACAAGAACCACTCGGCTGATCCTTCTTCAATATGCCCTTCACCAACATGCAGTGTTTCCTTGATTGAATTAGCTCTCACACCAATATTTGTGTCTAGAGCCTTTGCATTGAGGGCTATCTGAAAACGGCTGTGGCGCTGAAGTTGCCTGTGAATGTGGAGTTGGTGGCATGTGAAACCCGCATGTGGAACATTCGTTTGTGTGGGATGCTCTACCAGGTTCATTCTTAGATAATGCACTCAAAGGGCACTAAGCATAGAGTGTGAAAACTGAGTTTCCTTGAGAGCTGCTTGGAAGCCTGATGGTGTGTGAAGTTAGTGAATCAAATGCAGTTGTTCTCCCAGAAAAAACCACTCGGCTGATCCTTCTTCAATATGCCCTTCACCAACATGCAGTGTTTCCTTGATTGAATTAGCTCTCACACCAATATTTGCGTCTAGAGCCTTTGCATTGAGGGCTATCTGAAAACGGCTGTGGCGCTGAAGTTGCCTGTGAATGTGGAGTTGGTGGCATGTGAAACCCGCATGTGGAGCATTCGTTTGTGTGGGATGCTCTACCAGGTTCATTCCTAGATAATGCACTCAAAGGGCACTAAGCATAGAGTGTGAAAACTGAGTTTCCTTGAGAGCTGCTTGGAAGCGTGATGGTGTGTGAAGTTAGTGAGCCAAATGGAGTTGTTCTCCCACAAGAACCACTCGGCTGATCCTTCTTCAATATGCCCTTCACCAACATGCAGTGTTTCCTTGATTGAATTAGCTCTCACACCAATATTTGCGTCTAGAGCCTTTGCATTGAGGGCTATCTGAAAACGGCTGTGGCGCTGAAGTTGCCTGTGAATGTGGAGTTGTTGGCATGTGAAATCCGCATGTGGAACATTCGTTTGTGTGGGATGCTCTACCAGGTTCATTCCTAGATAATGCACTCAAAGGGCACTAAGCATAGAGTGTGAAAACTGAGTTTCCTTGAGAGCTGCTTGGAAGCCTAATGGTGTGTGAAGGTAGTGAGTCAAATGCAGTTGTTCTCCCACAAGAACCACTCGGCTGATCCTTCTTCAATATGCCCTTCACCAACATGCAGTGTTTCCTTGATTGAATTAGCTCTCACACCAATATTTGCGTCTAGAGCCTTTGCATTGAGGGCTATCTGAAAACGGCTGTGGCGCTGAAGTTGCCTGTGAATGTGGAGTTGGTGGCATGTGAAACCCGCATGTGGAGCATTCGTTTGTGTGGGATGCTCACCAAGCTTCATTTCAGTCCTAGGTACTCAAAGGGCACTAAGCATAGAGTGTGAAAACTGAGTTTCCTTGAGAGCTGCTTGGAAGCCTGATGGTGTGTGAAGTTAGTGAGCCAAATGGAGTTGTTCTCCCACAAGAACCACTCGGCTGATCCTTCTTCAATATGCCCTTCACCAACATGCAGTGTTTCCTTGATTGAATTAGCTCTCACACCAATATTTGCGTCTAGAGCCTTTGCATTGAGGGCTATCTGAAAACGGCTGTGGCGCTGAAGTTGCCTGTGAATGTGGAGTTGGTGGCATGTGAAATCCGCATGTGGAGCATTCGTTTGTGTGGGATGCTCTACCAGGTTCATTCCTAGATAATGCACTCAAAGGGCACTAAGCATAGAGTGTGAAAACTGAGTTTCCTTGAGAGCTGCTTGGAAGCCTGATGGTGTGTGAAGGTAGTGAGTCAAATGGAGTTGTTCTCCCACAAGAACCACTCGGCTGATCCTTCTTCAATATGCCCTTCACCAACATGCACTGTTTCCTTGATTGAATTAGCTCTCACACCAATATTTGTGTCTAGAGCCTTTGCATTGAGGGCTATCTGAAAACGGCTGTGGCGCTGAAGTTTGCTGAGAATGTGGAGTTGGTGGCATATGAAACCCGCATGTGGAGCATTCGTTTGTGTGGGATGTTCTACCAGGTTCATTCCTAGATAATGCACTCAAAGGGCACTAAGCATAGAGTGTGAAAACTGAGTTTCCTTGAGAGGTGCTTGGAAGCCTGATGGTGTGTGAAGTTAGTGAGCCAAATGGAATTGTTCTCCCACAAGAACCACTCGGCTGATCCTTCTTCAATATGCCCTTCACCAACATGCAGTGTTTCCTTGATTGAATTAGCTCTCACACCAATATTTGCGTCTAGAGCCTTTGCATTGAGGGCTATCTGAAAACGGCTGTGGCGCTGAAGTTGCCTGTGAATGTGGAGTTGGTGGCATCTGAAACCCGCATGTGGAGTATTCGTTTGTGTGGGATGCTCACCAAGCTTCATTTCAGTCCTAGGTACTCAAAGGGCACTAAGCATAGAGTGTGAAAACTGAGTTTCCTTGAGAGCTGCTTGGAAGCCTGATGGTGTGTGAAGTTAGTGAGCCAAATGGAGTTGTTCTCCCACAAAAAACCACTCGGCTGATCCTTCTTCAATATGCCCTTCACCAACATGCAGTTTTTCCTTGATTGAATTAGCTCTCACACCAATATTTGCGTCTAGAGCCTTTGCATTGAGGGCTATCTGAAAACGGCTGTGGCGCTGAAGTTGCCTGTGAATGTGGAGTTGGTGACTTGTGAAACCCGCATGTGGAGCATTCGTTTGTGTGGGATGCTCTACCAGGTTCATTTCAGTCC
>NW_026701754.1:0-57493 GCF_030435755.1 Ochotona princeps
TGCTGATCCTTCTTTCAATATGCCCTTCACCAACATGCAGTGTTTCCTTGATTGAATTAGCTCTCACACCAATATTTGCGTCTAGAGCCTTTGCATTGAGGGCTATCTGAAAACGGCTGTGGCGCTGAAGTTGCCTGTGAATGTGGAGTTGGTGGCATGTGAAACCCGCATGTGGAGCATTCGTTTGTGTGGGATGCTCTACCAGGTTCATCCTAGATAATGCACTCAAAGGGCACTAAGCATAGAGTGTGAAAACTGAGTTTCCTTGAGAGCTGCTTGGAAGCCTGATGGTGTGTGAAGTTAGTGAGCCAAATGGAGTTGTTCTCCCACAGAACACTCGGCTGATCCTTCTTCAATATGCCCTTCACCAACATGCAGTGTTTCCTTGATTGAATTAGCTCTCACACCAATATTTGCGTCTAGAGCCTTTGCACTGCAGGGCTATCTGAAAACGGCTGTGGCGCTGAAGTTGCCTGTGAATGTGGAGTTGGTGGCATGTGAAACCCGCATGTGGAGCATTCGTTTGTGTGGGATGCTCTACCAGGTTCATTCCTAGATAATGCACTCAAAGGGCACTAAGCATAGAGTGTGAAACCTGAGTTTCCTTGAGAGCTGCTTGGAAGCCTGATGGTGTGTGAAGTTAGTGAGCCAAATGGAGGTTTTTCTCCCACAAGAACCACTCGGGCTGATCCTTCTTCAATATGCCCTTCACCAACATGCAGTGTTTCCTTGATTGAATTAGCTCTCACACCAATATTTGCGTCTAGAGCCTTTGCATTGAGGGCTATCTGAAAACGGCTGTGGCGCTGAAGTTGCCTGTGAATGTGGAGTTGGTGGCATGTGAAACCCGCATGTGGAGCATTCATTTGTGTGGGATGCTGACCAAGCTTCATTTCAGTCCTAGGCACACTAAGGACACTAAGCATAGAGTGTGAAAACTGAGTTTCCTTGAGAGCTGCTTGGAAGCCTGATGGTGTGTGAAGTTAGTGAGCCAAATGGAGTTGTTCTGCCACAAGAACCACTCGGCTGATCCTTCTTCAATATGCCCTTCACCAACATGCAGTGTTTCCTTGATTGAATTAGCTCTCACACCAATATTTGCGTCTAGAGCCTTTGCATTGAGGGCTATCTGAAACGGCTGTGGCGCTGAAGTTGCCTGTGAATGTGGAGTTGGTGGCATGTGAAACCCGCATGTGGAGCATTCGTTTGTGTGGGATGCTCTACCAGGTTCATTCCTAGATAATGCACTCAAAGGGCACTAACATAGAGTGTGAAAACTGAGTTTCCTTGAGAGCTGCTTGGAAGCCTGATGGTGTGTGAAGTTAGTGAGCCAAATGGAGTTGTTCTCCCACAAGAACCACTCGGCTGATCCTTCTTCAATATGCCCTTCACCAACATGCAGTGTTTCCTTGATTGAATTAGCTCTCACACCAATATTTGCGTCTAGAGCCTTTGCATTGAGGGCTATCTGAAAACGGCTGTGGCGCTGAAGTTGCCTGTGAATGTGGAGTTGGTGGCATGTGAAACCCGCATGTGGAGCATTCGTTTGTGTGGGATGCTCTACCAGGTTCATTCCTAGATAATGCACTCAAAGGGCACTAAACATAGATGTGAAAACTGAGTTTCCTTGAGAGCTGCTTGGAAGCCTGATGGTGTGTGAAGTTAGTGAGCCAAATGGAGTTGTTCTCCCACAAGAACCACTCGGCTGATCCTTCTTCAATATGCCCTTCACCAACATGCAGTGTTTCCTTGATTGAATTAGCTCTCACACCAATATTTGCGTCTAGAGCCTTTGCATTGAGGGCTATCTGAAAACGGCTGTGGCGCTGAAGTTGCCTGTGAATGTGGAGTTGGTGGCAGGTGAAACCCGCATGTGGAGCATTCGTTTGTGTGGGATGCTCTACCAGGTTCATTCCTAGATAATGCACTCAAAGGGCACTAAACATAGAGTGTGAAAACTGAGTTTCCTTGAGAGCTGCTTGGAAGCCTGATGGTGTGTGAAGTTAGTGAGCCAAATGGAGTTGTTCTCCCACAAGAACCACTCGGCTGATCCTTCTTCAATATGCCCTTCACCAACATGCAGTGTTTCCTTGATTGAATTAGCTCTCACACCAATATTTGCGTCTAGAGCCTTTGCATTGAGGGCTATCTGAAAACGGCTGTGGCGCTGAAGTTGCCTGTGAATGTGGAGTTGGTGGCATGTGAAACCCGCATGTGGAGCATTCGTTTGTGTGGGATGCTCTACCAGGTTCATTCCAGTCATGGCATACAAAGGGCACTAAGCATAGAGTGTGAAACCTGAGTTTCTTGAGAGCTGCTTGGAAGCCTGATGGTGTGTGAAGTTAGTGAGCCAAATGGAGTTGTTCTCCCACAAGAACCACTCGGCTGATCCTTCTTCAATATGCCCTTCACCAACATGCAGTGTTTCCTTGATTGAATTAGCTCTCACACCAATATTTGCGTCTAGAGCCTTTGCATTGAGGGCTATCTGAAAACGGCTGTGGCGCTGAGTTGCCTGTGAATGTGGAGTTGGTGGCATGTGAAACCCGCATGTGGAGCATTCGTTTGTGTGGGATGCTCTACCAGGTTCATTCCTAGATAATGCACTCAAAGGGCACTAAGCATAGAGTGTGAAAACTGAGTTTCCTTGAGAGCTGCTTGGAAGCCTGATGGTGTGTGAAGTTAGTGAGCCAAATGGAGTTGTTCTCCCACAAGAACCACTCGGCTGATCCTTCTTCAATATGCCCTTCACCAACATGCAGTGTTTCCTTGATTGAATTAGCTCTCACACCAATATTTGCGTCTAGAGCCTTTGCATTGAGGGCTATCTGAAAACGGCTGTGGCGCTGAAGTTGCCTGTGAATGTGGAGTTGGTGGCATGTGAAACCCGCATGTGGAGCATTCGTTTGTGTGGGATGCTCTACCAGGTTCATTCCTAGATAATGCACTCAAAGGGCACTAAGCATAGAGTGTGAAACTGAGTTTCCTTGAGAGCTGCTTGGAAGCCTGATGGTGTGTGAAGTTAGTGAGCCAAATGGAGTTGTTCTCCCACAAGAACCACTCGGCTGATCCTTCTTCAATATGCCCTTCACCAACATGCAGTGTTTCCTTGATTGAATTAGCTCTCACACCAATATTTGCGTCTAGAGCCTTTGCATTGAGGGCTATCTGAAAACGGCTGTGGCGCTGAAGTTGCCTGGTGAATGTGGAGTTGGTGGCATGTGAAACCCGCATGTGGAGCATTCGTTTGTGTGGGATGCTCTACCAGGTTCATTCCTAGATAATGCACTCAAAGGGCACTAAGCATATAGTGTGAAAACCTGAGTTCCTTGAGAGCTGCTTGGAAGCCTGATGGTGTGTGAAGTTAGTGAGCCAAATGCAGTTGTTCTCCCACAAGAACCACTCGGCTGATCCTTCTTCAATATGCCCTTCACCAACATGCAGTGTTTCCTTGATTGAATTAGCTCTCACACCAATATTTGCGTCTAGAGCCTTTGCATTGAGGGCTATCTGAAAACGGCTGTGGCGCTGAAGTTGCCTGTGAATGTGGAGTTGGTGGCATGTGAAACCCGCATGTGGAGCATTCGTTTGTGTGGGATGCTCTACCAGTTCATTCCTAGATAATGCACTCAAAGGGCACTAAGCATAGAGTGTGAAAACTGAGTTTCCTTGAGAGCTGCTTGGAAGCCTGATGGTGTATGAAGTTAGTGAGCCAAATGGAGTTGTTCTCCCACAAGAACCACTCGGCTGATCCTTCTTCAATATGCCCTTCACCAACATGCAGTGTTTCCTTGATTGAATTAGCTCTCACACCAATATTTGCGTCTAGAGCCTTTGCATTGAGGGCTATCTGAAAACGGCTGTGGCGCTGAAGTTGCCTGTGAATGTGGTGTTGGTGGCATGTGAAACCCGCATGTGGGAGCATTCGTTTGTGTGGGATGCTCTACCAGGTTCATTCCTAGATAATGCACTCAAAGGGCACTAAGCATAGAGTGTGAAACCTGAGTTTCCTTGAGAGCTGCTTGGAAGCCTGATGGTGTGTGAAGTTAGTGAGCCAAATGGAGTTGTTCTCCCACAAGAACCACTCTGCTGATCCTTCTTCAATATGCCCTTCACCAACATGCAGTGTTTCCTTGATTGAATTAGCTCTCACACCAATATTTGCGGTCTAGAGCCTTTGCATTGAGGGCTATCTGAAAACGGCTGTGGCACTGAAGTTGCCTGTGAATGTGGAGTTGGTGGCATGTGAAACCCACATGTGGAGCATTCGTTTGTGTGGGATGCTCTACCAGGTTCATTCCTAGATAATGCACTCAAAGGGCACTAAGCATAGAATGTGAAAACTGAGTTTCCTTGAGAGCTGCTTGGAAGCCTGATGGTGTGTGAAGTTAGTGAGCCAAATGGAGTTGTTCTCCAACAAGAACCACTCGGCTGATCCTTCTTCAATATTGCCCTTCACCAACATGCAGTGTTTCCTTGATTGAATTAGCTCTCACACCAATATTTGCGTCTAGAGCCTTTGCATTGAGGGCTATCTGAAAACGGCTGTGGCGCTGAAGTTGCCTGTGAATGTGGAGTTGGTGGCATGTGAAACCCGCATGTGGAGCATTCGTTTGTGTGGGATGCTCTACCAGGTTCATTCCTAGATAATGCACTCAAAGGGCACTAAGCATAGAGTGTGAAAACTGAGTTTCCTTGAGAGCTGCTTGGAAGCCTGATGGTGTGTGAAGTTAGTGAGCCAAATGCAGTTGTTCTCCCACAAGAACCACTCGGCTGATCCTTCTTAAATATGCCCTTCACCAACATGCAGTGTTTCCTTGATTGAATTAGCTCTCACACCAATATTTGCGTCTAGAGCCTTTGCATTGAGGGCTATCTGAAAACGGCTGTGCGCTGAAGTTGCCTGTGAATGTGGAGTTGGTGGCATGTGAAACCCGCATGTGGAGCATTCGTTTGTGTGGGATGCTGACCAAGCTCATTTCAGTCCTAGGCACACAAAGGGCACTAAGCATAGAGTGTGAAAACTGAGTTTACTTGAGAGCTGCTTGGAAGCCTGATGGTGTGTGAAGTTAGTGAGCCAAATGGAGTTGTTCTCCCACAAGAACCACTCGGCTGATCCTTCTTCAATATGCCCTTCACCAACATGCAGTGTTTCCTTGATTGAATTAGCTCTCACACCAATATTTGCGTCTAGAGCCTTTGCATTGAGGGCTATCTGAAAACGGCTGTGGCGCTGAAGTTGCCTGTGAATGTGGAGTTGGTGGCATGTGAAACCCGCATGTGGAGCATTCGTTTGTGTGGGATGCTCTACCAGGTTCATTCCTAGATAATGCACTCAAAGGGCACTAAGCATAGAGTGTGAAAACTGAGTTTCCTTGAGAGCTGCTTGGAAGCCTGATGGTGTGTGAAGTTAGTGAGCCAAATGGAGTTGTTCTCCCACAAGAACCACTCGGCTGATCCTTCTTCAATATGCCCTTCACCAACATGCAGTGTTTCCTTGATTGAATTAGCTCTCACACCAATATTTGCGTCTAGAGCCTTTGCATTGAGGGCTATCTGAAAACGGCTGTGGCGCTGAAGTTGCCTGTGAATGTGGAGTTGGTGGCATGTGAAACCCGCATGTGGAGCATTCGTTTGTGTGGGATGCTCTACCAGGTTCATTCCTAGATAATGCACTCAAAGGGCACTAAGCATAGAGTGTGAAAACTGAGTTTCCTTGAGAGCTGCTTGGAAGCCTGATGGTGTGTGAAGTTAGTGAGCCAAATGGAGTTGTTCTCCCACAAGAACCACTCGGCTGATCCTTCTTCAATATGCCCTTCACCAACATGCAGTGTTTCCTTGATTGAATTAGCTCTCACACCAATATTTGCGTCTAGAGCCTTTGCATTGAGGGCTATCTGAAAACGGCTGTGGCGCTGAAGTTGCCTGTGAATGTGGAGTTGGTGGCATGTGAACCCGCATGTGGAGCATTCGTTTGTGTGGGATGCTCTACCAGGTTCATTCCTAGATAATGCACTCAAAGGGCACTAAGCATAGAGTGTGAAAACTGAGTTTCCTTGAGAGCTGCTTGGAAGCCTGATGGTGTGTGAAGTTAGTGAGCCAAATGGAGTTGTTCTCCCACAAGAACCACTCGGCTGATCCTTCTTCAATATGCCCTTCACCAACATGCAGTGTTTCCTTGATTGAATTAGCTCTCACACCAATATTTGCGTCTAGAGCCTTTGCATTGAGGGCTATCTGAAAACGGCTGTGGCGCTGAAGTTGCCTGTGAATGTGGAGTTGGTGGCATGTGAAACCCGCATGTGGAGCATTCGTTTGTGTGGGATGCTCTACCAGGTTCATTCCTAGATAATGCACTCAAAGGGCACTAAGCATAGAGTGTGAAAACTGAGTTTCCTTGAGAGCTGCTTGGAAGCCTGATGGTGTGTGAAGTTAGTGAGCCAAATGGAGTTGTTCTCCCACAAGAACCACTCGGCTGATCCTTCTTCAATATGCCCTTCACCAACATGCAGTGTTTTCCTTGATTGAATTAGCTCTCACACCAATATTTGCGTCTAGAGCCTTTGCACTGAGGGCTATCTGAAAACGGCTGTGGCGCTGAAGTTGCCTGTGAATGTGGAGTTGGTGGCATGTGAAACCCGCATGTGGAGCATTCGTTTGTGTGGGATGCTCTACCAGGTTCATTCCTAGATAATGCACTCAAAGGGCACTAAGCATAGAGTGTGAAACCTGAGTTTCCTTGAGAGCTGCTTGGAAGCCTGATGGTGTGTGAAGTTAGTGAGCCAAATGGAGTTTTTCTCCCACAAGAACCACTCGGCTGATCCTTCTTCAATATGCCCTTCACCAACATGCAGTGTTTCCTTGATTGAATTAGCTCTCACACCAATATTTGCGTCTAGAGCCTTTGCATTGAGGGCTATCTGAAAACGGCTGTGGCGCTGAAGTTGCCTGTGAATGTGGAGTTGGTGGCATGTGAAACCCGCATGTGGAGCATTCATTTGTGTGGGATGCTGACCAAGCTTCATTTCAGTCCTAGGCACACTAAGGACACTAAGCATAGAGTGTGAAAACTGAGTTTCCTTGAGAGCTGCTTGGAAGCCTGATGGTGTGTGAAGTTAGTGAGCCAAATGGAGTTGTTCTCCCACAAGAACCACTCGGCTGATCCTTCTTCAATATGCCCTTCACCAACATGCAGTGTTTCCTTGATTGAATTAGCTCTCACACCAATATTTGCGTCTAGAGCCTTTGCATTGAGGGCTATCTGAAAACGGCTGTGGCGCTGAAGTTGCCTGTGAATGTGGAGTTGGTGGCATGTGAAACCCGCATGTGGAGCATTCGTTTGTGTGGGATGCTCTACCAGGTTCATTCCTAGATAATGCACTCAAAGGGCACTAACATAGAGTGTGAAAACTGAGTTTCCTTGAGAGCTGCTTGGAAGCCTGATGGTGTGTGAAGTTAGTGAGCCAAATGGAGTTGTTCTCCCACAAGAACCACTCGGCTGATCCTTCTTCAATATGCCCTTCACCAACATGCAGTGTTTCCTTGATTGAATTAGCTCTCACACCAATATTTGCGTCTAGAGCCTTTGCATTGAGGGCTATCTGAAAACGGCTGTGGCGCTGAAGTTGCCTGTGAATGTGGAGTTGGTGGCATGTGAAACCCGCATGTGGAGCATTCGTTTGTGTGGGATGCTCTACCAGGTTCATTCCTAGATAATGCACTCAAGGGCACTAAACATAGAATGTGAAAACTGAGTTTCCTTGAGAGCTGCTTGGAAGCCTGATGGTGTGTGAAGTTAGTGAGCCAAATGGAGTTGTTCTCCCACAAGAACCACTCGGCTGATCCTTCTTCAATATGCCCTTCACCAACATGCAGTGTTTCCTTGATTGAATTAGCTCTCACACCAATATTTGCGTCTAGAGCCTTTGCATTGAGGGCTATCTGAAAACGGCTGTGGCGCTGAAGTTGCCTGTGAATGTGGAGTTGGTGGCAGGTGAAACCCGCATGTGGAGCATTCGTTTGTGTGGGATGCTCTACCAGGTTCATTCCTAGATAATGCACTCAAAGGGCACTAAACATAGAGTGTGAAAACTGAGTTTCCTTGAGAGCTGCTTGGAAGCCTGATGGTGTGTGAAGTTAGTGAGCCAAATGGAGTTGTTCTCCCACAAGAACCACTCGGCTGATCCTTCTTCAATATGCCCTTCACCAACATGCAGTGTTTCCTTGATTGAATTAGCTCTCACACCAATATTTGCGTCTAGAGCCTTTGCATTGAGGGCTATCTGAAAACGGCTGTGGCGCTGAAGTTGCCTGTGAATGTGGAGTTGGTGGCATGTGAAACCCGCATGTGGAGCATTCGTTTGTGTGGGATGCTCTACCAGGTTCATTTCAGTCCTGGCCATACAAAGGGCACTAAGCATAGAGTGTGAAACCTGAGTTTCCTTGAGAGCTGCTTGGAAGCCTGATGGTGTGTGAAGTTAGTGAGCCAAATGGAGTTGTTCTCCCACAAGAACCACTCGGCTGATCCTTCTTCAATATGCCCTTCACCAACATGCAGTGTTTCCTTGATTGAATTAGCTCTCACAACCAATATTTGCGTCTAGAGCCTTTGCATTGAGGGCTATCTGAAAACGGCTGTGGCGCTGAAGTTGCCTGTGAATGTGGAGTTGGTGGCATGTGAAACCCGCATGTGGAGCATTCGTTTGTGTGGGATGCTCTACCAGGTTCATTCCTAGATAATGCACTCAAAGGGCACTAAGCATAGAGTGTGAAAACTGAGTTTCCTTGAGAGCTGCTTGGAAGCCTGATGGTGTGTGAAGTTAGTGAGCCAAATGGAGTTGTTCTCCCACAAGAACCACTCGGCTGATCCTTCTTCAATATGCCCTTCACCAACATGCAGTGTTTCCTTGATTGAATTAGCTCTCACACCAATATTTGCGTCTAGAGCCTTTGCATTGAGGGCTATCTGAAAACGGCTGTGGCGCTGAAGTTGCCTGTGAATGTGGAGTTGGTGGCATGTGAAACCCGCATGTGGAGCATTCGTTTGTGTGGGATGCTCTACCAGGTTCATTCCTAGATAATGCACTCAAAGGGCACTAAGCATAGAGTGTGAAACCTGAGTTTCCTTGAGAGCTGCTTGGAAGCCTGATGGTGTGTGAAGTTAGTGAGCCAAATGGAGTTGTTCTCCCACAAGAACCACTCGGCTGATCCTTCTTCAATATGCCCTTCACCAACATGCAGTGTTTCCTTGATTGAATTAGCTCTCACACCAATATTTGCGTCTAGAGCCTTTGCATTGAGGGCTATCTGAAAACGGCTGTGGCGCTGAAGTTGCCTGTGAATGTGGAGTTGGTGGCATGTGAAACCCGCATGTGGAGCATTCGTTTGTGTGGGATGCTCTACCAGGTTCATTCCTAGATAATGCACTCAAAGGGCACTAAGCATATAGTGTGAAACCTGAGTTTCCTTGAGAGCTGCTTGGAAGCCTGATGGTGTGTGAAGTTAGTGAGCCAAATGCAGTTGTTCTCCCACAAGAACCACTTGGCTGATCCTTCTTAATATGCCCTTCACCAACATGCAGTGTTTCCTTGATTGAATTAGCTCTCACACCAATATTTGCGTCTAGAGCCTTTGCATTGAGGGCTATCTGAAAACGGCTGTGGCGCTGAAGTTGCCTGTGAATGTGGAGTTGGTGGCATGTGAAACCCGCATGTGGAGCATTCGTTTGTGTGGGATGCTCTACCAGGTTCATTCCTAGATAATGCACTCAAAGGGCACTAAGCATAGAGTGTGAAAACTGAGTTTCCTTGAGAGCTGCTTGGAAGCCTGATGGTGTATGAAGTTAGTGAGCCAAATGGAGTTGTTCTCCCACAAGAACCACTCGGCTGATCCTTCTTCAATATGCCCTTCACCACATGCAGTGTTTCCTTGATTGAATTAGCTCTCACACCAATATTTGCGTCTAGAGCCTTTGCATTGAGGGCTATCTGAAAACGGCTGTGGCGCTGAAGTTGCCTGTGAATGTGGTGTTGGTGGCATGTGAAACCCGCATGTGGAGCATTCGTTTGTGTGGGATGCTCTACCAGGTTCATTCCTAGATAATGCACTCAAAGGGCACTAAGCATAGAGTGTGAAACCTGAGTTTCCTTGAGAGCTGCTTGGAAGCCTGATGGTGTGTGAAGTTAGTGAGCCAAATGGAGTTGTTCTCCCACAAGAACCACTCTGCTGATCCTTCTTCAATATGCCCTTCACCAACATGCAGTGTTTCCTTGATTGAATTAGCTCTCACACCAATATTTGCGTCTAGAGCCTTTGCATTGAGGGCTATCTGAAAACGGCTGTGGCACTGAAGTTGCCTGTGAATGTGGAGTTGGTGGCATGTGAAACCCACATGTGGAGCATTCGTTTGTGTGGGATGCTCTACCAGGTTCATTCCTAGATAATGCACTCAAAGGGCACTAAGCATAGAATGTGAAAACTGAGTTTCCTTGAGAGCTGCTTGGAAGCCTGATGGTGTGTGAAGTTAGTGAGCCAAATGGAGTTGTTCTCCAACAAGAACCACTCGGCTGATCCTTCTTCAATATGCCCTTCACCAACATGCAGTGTTTCCTTGATTGAATTAGCTCTCACACCAATATTTGCGTCTAGAGCCTTTGCATTGAGGGCTATCTGAAAACGGCTGTGGCGCTGAAGTTGCCTGTGAATGTGGAGTTGGTGGCATGTGAAACCCGCATGTGGAGCATTCGTTTGTGTGGGATGCTCTACCAGGTTCATTCCTAGATAATGCACTCAAAGGGCACTAAGCATAGAGTGTGAAAACTGAGTTTCCTTGAGAGCTGCTTGGAAGCCTGATGGTGTGTGAAGTTAGTGAGCCAAATGCAGTTGTTCTCCCACAAGAACCACTCGGCTGATCCTTCTTAAATATGCCCTTCACCAACATGCAGTGTTTCCTTGATTGAATTAGCTCTCACACCAATATTTGCGTCTAGAGCCTTTGCATTGAGGGCTATCTGAAAACGGCTGTGGCGCTGAAGTTGCCTGTGAATGTGGAGTTGGTGGCATGTGAAACCCGCATGTGGAGCATTCGTTTGTGTGGGATGCTGACCAAGCTTCATTTCAGTCCTAGGCACACAAAGGGCACTAAGCATAGAGTGTGAAAACTGAGTTTACTTGAGAGCTGCTTGGAAGCCTGATGGTGTGTGAAGTTAGTGAGCCAAATGGAGTTGTTCTCCCACAAGAACCACTCGGCTGATCCTTCTTCAATATGCCCTTCACCAACATGCAGTGTTTCCTTGATTGAATTAGCTCTCACACCAATATTTGCGTCTAGAGCCTTTGCATTGAGGCTATCTGAAAACGGCTGTGGCGCTGAAGTTGCCTGTGAATGTGGAGTTGGTGGCATGTGAAACCCGCATGTGGAGCATTCGTTTGTGTGGGATGCTCTACCAGGTTCATTCCTAGATAATGCACTCAAAGGGCACTAAGCATAGAGGGTGGTGGTAGGAAAACTGAGTTTCCTTGAGAGCTGCTTGGAAGCCTGATGGTGTGTGAAGTTAGTGAGCCAAATGGAGTTGTTCTTCCCCACAAGAACCACTCGGCTGATCCTTCTTCAATATGCCCTTCACCAACATGCAGTGTTTCCTTGATTGAATTAGCTCTCACACCAATATTTGCGTCTAGAGCCTTTGCATTGAGGGCTATCTGAAAACGGCTGTGGCGCTGAAGTTGCCTGTGAATGTGGAGTTGGTGGCATGTGAAACCCGCATGTGGAGCATTCGTTTGTGTGGGATGCCTCTACCAGGTTCATTCCTAGATAATGCACTCAAAGGGCACTAAGCATAGAGTGTGAAAACTGAGTTTCCTTGAGAGCTGCTTGGAAGCCTGATGGTGTGTGAAGTTAGTGAGCCAAATGGAGTTGTTCTCCCACAAGAACCACTCGGCTGATCCTTCTTCAATATGCCCTTCACCAACATGCAGTGTTCCTTGATTGAATTAGCTCTCACACCAATATTTGCGTCTAGAGCCTTTGCATTGAGGGCTATCTGAAAACGGCTGTGGCGCTGAAGTTGCCTGTGAATGTGGAGTTGGTGGCATGTGAAACCCGCATGTGGAGCATTCGTTTGTGTGGGATGCTCTACCAGGTTCATTCCTAGATAATGCACTCAAAGGGCACTAAGCATAGAGTGTGAAACCTGAGTTTCCTTGAGAGCTGCTTGGAAGCCTGATGGTGTGTGAAGTTAGTGAGCCAAATGGAGTTGTTCTCCAACAAGAACCACTCGGCTGATCCTTCTTCAATATGCCCTTCACCAACATGCAGTGTTTCCTTGATTGAATTAGCTCTCACACCAATATTTGCGTCTAGAGCCTTTGCATTGAGGGCTATCTGAAAACGGCTGTGGCGCTGAAGTTGCCTGTGAATGTGGAGTTGGTGGCATGTGAAACCCGCATGTGGAGCATTCGTTTGTGTGGGATGCTCTACCAGGTTCATTCCTAGATAATGCCCTCAAAGGGCACTAAGCATAGAGTGTGAAACCTGAGTTTCCTTGAGAGCTGCCTGGAAGCCTGATGGTGTGTGAAGTTAGTGAGCCAAATGCAGTTGTTCTCCCACAAGAACCACTTGGCTGATCCTTCTTAAATATGCCCTTCACCAACATGCAGTGTTTCCTTGATTGAATTAGCTCTCACACCAATATTTGCGTCTAGAGCCTTTGCATTGAGGGCTATCTGAAAACGGCTGTGGCGCTGAAGTTGCGTGTGAATGTGGAGTTGGTGGCATGTGAAACCCGCATGTGGAGCATTCGTTTGTGTGGGATGCTCTACCAGGTTCATTCCTAGATAATGCACTCAAAGGGCACTAAGCATAGAGTGTGAAAACTGAGTTTCCTTGAGAGCTGCTTGGAAGCCTGATGGTGTATGAAGTTAGTGAGCCAAATGGAGTTGTTCTCCCACAAGAACCACTCGGCTGATCCTTCTTCAATATGCCCTTCACCAACATGCAGTGTTTCCTTGATTGAATTAGCTCTCACACCAATATTTGCGTCTAGAGCCTTTGCATTGAGGGCTATCTGAAAACGGCTGTGGCGCTGAAGTTGCCTGTGAATGTGGAGTTGGTGGCATGTGAAACCCGCATGTGGAGCATTCGTTTGTGTGGGATGCTCTACCAGGTTCATTCCTAGATAATGCACTCAAAGGGCACTAAGCATAGAGTGTGAAACCTGAGTTTCCTTGAGAGCTGCTTGGAAGCCTGATGGTGTGTGAAGTTAGTGAGCCAAATGGAGTTGTTCTCCCACAAGAACCACTCTGCTGATCCTTCTTCAATATGCCCTTCACCAACATGCAGTGTTTCCTTGATTGAATTAGCTCTCACACCAATATTTGCGTCTAGAGCCTTTGCATTGAGGGCTATCTGAAAACGGCTGTGGCACTGAAGTTGCCTGTGAATGTGGAGTTGGTGGCATGTGAAACCCACATGTGGAGCATTCGTTTGTGTGGGATGCTCTACCAGGTTCATTCCTAGATAATGCACTCAAAGGGCACTAAGCATAGAATGTGAAAACTGAGTTTCCTTGAGAGCTGCTTGGAAGCCTGATGGTGTGTGAAGTTAGCGAGCCAAATGGAGTTGTTCTCCAACAAGAACCACTCGGCTGATCCTTCTTCAATATGCCCTTCACCAACATGCAGTGTTTCCTTGATTGAATTAGCTCTCACACCAATATTTGCGTCTAGAGCCTTTGCATTGAGGGCTATCTGAAAACGGCTGTGGCGCTGAAGTTGCCTGTGAATGTGGAGTTGGTGGCATGTGAATCCCGCATGTGGAGCATTCGTTTGTGTGGGATGCTCTACCAGGTTCATTCCTAGATAATGCACTCAAAGGGCACTAAGCATAGAGTGTGAAAACTGAGTTTCCTTGAGAGCTGCTTGGAAGCCTGATGGTGTGTGAAGTTAGTGAGCCAAATGCAGTTGTTCTCCCACAAGAACCACTCGGCTGATCCTTCTTAAATATGCCCTTCACCAACATGCAGTGTTTCCTTGATTGAATTAGCTCTCACACCAATATTTGCGTCTAGAGCCTTTGCATTGAGGGCTATCTGAAAACGGCTGTGGCGCTGAAGTTGCCTGTGAATGTGGAGTTGGTGGCATGTGAAACCCGCATGTGGAGCATTCGTTTGTGTGGGATGCTGACCAAGCTTCATTTCAGTCCTAGGCACACAAAGGGCACTAAGCATAGAGTGTGAAAACTGAGTTTACTTGAGAGCTGCTTGGAAGCCTGATGGTGTGTGAAGTTAGTGAGCCAAATGGAGTTGTTCTCCCACAAGAACCACTCGGCTGATCCTTCTTCAATATGCCCTTCACCAACATGCAGTGTTTCCTTGATTGAATTAGCTCTCACACCAATATTTGCGTCTAGAGCCTTTGCATTGAGGGCTATCTGAAAACGGCTGTGGCGCTGAAGTTGCCTGTGAATGTGGAGTTGGTGGCATGTGAAACCCGCATGTGGAGCATTCGTTTGTGTGGGATGCTCTACCAGGTTCATTCCTAGATAATGCACTCAAAGGGCACTAAGCATAGAGTGTGAAACCTGAGTTTCCTTGAGAGCTGCTTGGAAGCCTGATGGTGTGTGAAGTTAGTGAGCCAAATGGAGTTGTTCTCCCACAAGAACCACTCGGCTGATCCTTCTTCAATATGCCCTTCACCAACATGCAGTGTTTCCTTGATTGAATTAGCTCTCACACCAATATTTGCGTCTAGAGCCTTTGCATTGAGGGCTATCTGAAAACGGCTGTGGCGCTGAAGTTGCCTGTGAATGTGGAGTTGGTGGCATGTGAAACCCGCATGTGGAGCATTCGTTTGTGTGGGATGCTGACCAAGCTTCATTTCAGTCCTAGTCACACAAAGGGCACTAAGCATAGAGTGTGAAAACTGAGTTTCCTTGAGAGCTGCTTGGAAGCCTGATGGTGTGAAGTTAGTGAGCCAAATGGAGTTGTTCTCCCACAAGAACCACTCGGCTGATCCTTCTTCAATATGCCCTTCACCAACATGCAGTGTTTCCTTGATTGAATTAGCTCTCACACCAATATTTGCGTCTAGAGCCTTTGCATTGAGGGCTATCTGAAAACGGCTGTGGCGCTGAAGTTGCCTGTGAATGTGGAGTTGGTGGCATGTGAAACCCGCATGTGGAGCATTCGTTTGTGTGGGATGCTCTACCAGGTTCATTCCTAGATAATGCACTCAAAGGGCACGAAACATAGAGTGTGAAAACTGAGTTTCCTTGAGAGCTGCTTGGAAGCCTGATGGTGTGTGAAGTTAGTGAGCCAAATGGAGTTGTTCTCCCACAAGAACCACTCGGCTGATCCTTCTTCAATATGCCCTTCACCAACATGCAGTGTTTCCTTGATTGAATTAGCTCTCACACCAATATTTGCGTCTAGAGCCTTTGCATTGAGGGCTATCTGAAAACGGCTGTGGCGCTGAAGTTGCCTGTGAATGTGGAGTTGGTGGCATGTGAAACCCGCATGTGGAGCATTCGTTTGTGTGGGATGCTCTACCAGGTTCATTCCTAGATAATGCACTCAAAGGGCACTAAGCATAGAGTGTGAAACCTGAGTTTCCTTGAGAGCTGCTTGGAAGCCTGATGGTGTGTGAAGTTAGTGAGCCAAATGGAGTTGTTCTCCCACAAGAACCACTCGGCTGATCCTTCTTCAATATGCCCTTCACCAACATGCAGTGTTTCCTTGATTGAATTAGCTCTCACACCAATATTTGCGTCTAGAGCCTTTGCATTGAGGGCTATCTGAAAACGGCTGTGGCGCTGAAGTTGCCTGTGAATGTGGAGTTGGTGGCATGTGAAACCCGCATGTGGAGCATTCGTTTGTGTGGGATGCTGACCAAGCTTCATTTCAGTCCTAGTCACACAAAGGGCACTAAGCATAGAGTGTGAAAACTGAGTTTCCTTGAGAGCTGCTTGGAAGCCTGATGGTGTGAAGTTAGTGAGCCAAATGGAGTTGTTCTCCCACAAGAACCACTCGGCTGATCCTTCTTCAATATGCCCTTCACCAACATGCAGTGTTTCCTTGATTGAATTAGCTCTCACACCAATATTTGCGTCTAGAGCCTTTGCATTGAGGGCTATCTGAAAACGGCTGTGGCGCTGAAGTTGCCTGTGAATGTGGAGTTGGTGGCATGTGAAACCCGCATGTGGAGCATTCGTTTGTGTGGGATTCTCTACCAGGTTCATTCCTAGATAATGCACTCAAAGGGCACGAAACATAGAGTGTGAAAACTGAGTTTCCTTGAGAGCTGCTTGGAAGCCTGATGGTGTGTGAAGTTAGTGAGCCAAATGGAGTTGTTCTCCCACAAGAACCACTCGGCTGATCCTTCTTCAATATGCCCTTCACCAACATGCAGTGTTTCCTTGATTGAATTAGCTCTCACACCAATATTTGCGTCTAGAGCCTTTGCATTGAGGGCTATCTGAAAACGGCTGTGGCGCTGAAGTTGCCTGTGAATGTGGAGTTGGTGGCATGTGAAACCCGCATGTGGAGCATTCGTTTGTGTGGGATGCTCTACCAGGTTCATTCCTAGATAATGCACTCAAAGGGCACTAAGCATAGAGTGTGAAAACTGAGTTTCCTTGAGAGCTGCTTGGAAGCCTGATGGTGTGTGAAGTTAGTGAGCCAAATGGAGTTGTTCTCCCACAAGAACCACTCGGCTGATCCTTCTTCAATATGCCCTTCACCAACATGCAGTGTTTCCTTGATTGAATTAGCTCTCACACCAATATTTGCGTCTAGAGCCTTTGCATTGAGGGCTATCTGAAAACGGCTGTGGCGCTGAAGTTACCTGTGAATGTGGAGTTGGTGGCATGTGAAACCCGCATGTGGAGCATTCGTTTGTGTGGGATGCTCTACCAGGTTCATTCCTAGATAATGCACTCAAAGGGCACTAAGCATAGAGTGTGAAACCTGAGTTTCCTTGAGAGCTGCTTGGAAGCCTGATGGTGTGTGAAGTTAGTGAGCCAAATGGAGTTGTTCTCCCACAAGAACCACTCGGCTGATCCTTCTTCAATATGCCCTTCACCAACATGCAGTGTTTCTTTGATTGAATTAGCTCTCACACCAATATTTGCGTCTAGAGCCTTTGCATTGAGGGCTATCTGAAAACGGCTGTGGCGCTGAAGTTGCCTGTGAATGTGGAGTTGGTGGCATGTGAAACCCGCATGTGGAGCATTCGTTTGTGTGGGATGCTCTACCAGGTTCATTCCTAGATAATGCACTCAAAGGGCACTAAGCATAGAGTGTGAAAACTGAGTTTCCTTGAGAGCTGCTTGGAAGCCTGATGGTGTGTGAAGTTAGTGAGCCAAATGGAGTTGTTCTCCCACAAGAACCACTCGGCTGATCCTTCTTCAATATGCCCTTCACCAACATGCAGTGTTTCCTTGATTGAATTAGCTCTCACACCAATATTTGCGTCTAGAGCCTTTGCATTGAGGGCTATCTGAAAACGGCTGTGGCGCTGAAGTTGCCTGTGAATGTGGAGTTGGTGGCATGTGAAACCCGCATGTGGAGCATTCGTTTGTGTGGGATGCTCTACCAGGTTCATTCCTAGATAATGCACTCAAAGTGCACTAAGCATAAAGTGTGAAACCTGAGTTTCCTTGAGAGCTGCTTGGAAGCCTGATGGTGTGTGAAGTTAGTGAGCCAAATGGAGTTGTTCTCCCACAAGAACCACTCGGCTGATCCTTCTTCAATATGCCCTTCACCAACATGCAGTGTTTCCTTGATTGAATTAGCTCTCACACCAATATTTGCGTCTAGAGCCTTTGCATTGAGGGCTATCTGAAAACGGCTGTGGCGCTGAAGTTGCCTGTGAATGTGGAGTTGGTGGCATGTGAAACCCGCATGTGGAGCATTCGTTTGTGTGGGATGCTCTACCAGGTTCATTCCTAGATAATGCACTCAAAGGGCACTAAGCATAGAGTGTGAAAACTGAGTTTCCTTGAGAGCTGCTTGGAAGCCTGATGGTGTGTGAAGTTAGTGAGCCAAATGGAGTTGTTCTCCCACAAGAACCACTCGGCTGATCCTTCTTCAATATGCCCTTCACCAACATGCAGTGTTTCCTTGATTGAATTAGCTCTCACACCAATATTTGCGTCTAGAGCCTTTGCATTGAGGGCTATCTGAAAACGGCTGTGGCGCTGAAGTTGCCTGTGAATGTGGAGTTGGTGGCATGTGAAACCCGCATGTGGAGCATTCGTTTGTGTGGGATGCTCTACCAGGTTCATTCCTAGATAATGCACTCAAAGGGCACTAAGCATAGAGTGTGAAAACTGAGTTTCCTTGAGAGCTACTTGGAAGCCTGATGGTGTGTGAAGTTAGTGAGCCAAATGGAGTTGTTCTCCCACAAGAACCACTCGGCTGATC
Source organism: Ochotona princeps (assembly GCF_030435755.1). NCBI lineage: Eukaryota > Metazoa > Chordata > Mammalia > Lagomorpha > Ochotonidae > Ochotona > Ochotona princeps. The sequence continues at coordinate 18,420 of NW_026701754.1, forward strand.
CTTCTTCAATATGCCCTTCACCAACATGCAGTGTTTCCTTGATTGAATTAGCTCTCACACCAATATTTGCGTCTAGAGCCTTTGCATTGAGGGCTATCTGAAAACGGCTGTGGCGCTGAAGTTGCCTGTGAATCTGGAGTTGGTGGCATGTGAAACCCGCATGTGAAGCATTCGTTTGTGTGGGATGCTCTACCAGGTTCATTCCTAGATAATGCACTCAAAGGGCACTAAGCATAGAGTGTGAAACCTGAGTTTCCTTGAGAGCTGCTTGGAAGCCTGATGGTGTGTGAAGTTAGTGAGCCAAATGGAGTTGTTCTCCCACAAGAACCACTCGGCTGATCCTTCTTCAATATGCCCTTCACCAACATGCAGTGTTTCTTTGATTGAATTAGCTCTCACACCAATATTTGCGTCTAGAGCCTTTGCATTGAGGGCTATCTGAAAACGGCTGTGGCGCTGAAGTTGCCTGTGAATGTGGAGTTGGTGGCATGTGAAACCCGCATGTGGAGCATTCGTTTGTGTGGGATGCTCTACCAGGTTCATTCCTAGATAATGCACTCAAAGGGCACTAAGCATAGAGTGTGAAACCTGAGTTTCCTTGAGAGCTGCTTGGAAGCCTGATGGTGTGTGAAGTTAGTGAGCCAAATGGAGTTGTTCTCCCACAAGAACCACTCGGGCTGATCCTTCTTCAATATGCCCTTCACCAACATGCAGTGTTTCCTTGATTGAATTAGCTCTCACACCAATATTTGCGTCTAGAGCCTTTGCATTGAGGGCTATCTGAAAACGGCTGTGGCGCTGAAGTTGCCTGTGAATGTGGAGTTGGTGGCATGTGAAACCCGCATGTGGAGCATTCGTTTGTGTGGGATGCTAAGCAAGCTTCATTTCAGTCCTAGTCACACAAAGGGCACTAAGCATAGAGTGTGAAAACTGAGTTTCCTTGAGAGCTGCTTGGAAGCCTGATGGTGTGTGAAGTTAGTGAGCCAAATGGAGTTGGTTCTCCCACAAGAACCACTCGGCTGATCCTTCTTCAATATGCCCTTCACCAACATGCAGTGTTTCCTTGATTGAATTAGCTCTCACACCAATATTTGCGTCTAGAGCCTTTGCATTGAGGGCTATCTGAAAACGGCTGTGGCGCTGAAGTTGCCTGTGAATGTGGAGTTGGTGGCATGTGAAAACCCGCATGTGGAGCATTCGTTTGTGTGGGATGCTCTACCAGGTTCATTCCTAGATAATGCACTCAAAGGGCACTAAACATAGAGTGTGAAAACTGAGTTTCGTTGAGAGCTGCTTGGAAGCCTGATGGTGTGTGAAGTTAGTGAGCCAAATGGAGTTGTTCTCCCACAAGAACCACTCGGCTGATCCTTCTTCAATATGCCCTTCACCAACATGCAGTGTTTCCTTGATTGAATTAGCTCTCACACCAATATTTGCGTCTAGAGCCTTTGCATTGAGGGCTATCTGAAAACGGCTGTGGCGCTGAAGTTGCCTGTGAATGTGGAGTTGGTGGCATTGTGAAACCCGCATGTGGAGCATTCATTTGTGTGGGATGCTCTACCAGGTTCATTCCTAGATAATGCACTCAAAGGGCACTAAACATAGAGTGTGAAAACTGAGTTTCCTTGAGAGCTGCTTGGAAGCCTGATGGTGTGTGAAGTTAGTGAGCCAAATGGAGTTGTTCTCCCACAAGAACCACTCGGCTGATCCTTCTTCAATATGCCCTTCACCAACATGCAGTGTTTCCTTGATTGAATTAGCTCTCACACCAATATTTGCGTCTAGAGCCTTTGCATTGAGGGCTATCTGAAAACGGCTGTGGCGCTGAAGTTGCCTGTGAATGTGGAGTTGGTGGCATGTGAAACCCGCATGTGGAGCATTCGTTTGTGTGGGATGCTCTACCAGGTTCATTCCTAGATAATGCACTCAAAGGGCACTAAGCATAGAGTGTGAAAACTGAGTTTCCTTGAGAGCTGCTTGGAAGCCTGATGGTGTGTGAAGTTAGTGAGCCAAATGGAGTTGTTCTCCCACAAGAACCACTCGGCTGATCCTTCTTCAATATGCCCTTCACCAACATGCAGTGTTTCCTTGATTGAATTAGCTCTCACACCAATATTTGCGTCTAGAGCCTTTGCATTGAGGGCTATCTGAAAACGGCTGTGGCGCTGAAGTTGCCTGTGAATGTGGAGTTGGTGGCATGTGAAACCCGCATGTGGAGCATTCGTTTGTGTGGGATGCTCTACCAGGTTCATTCCTAGATAATGCACTCAAAGGGCACTAAGCATAGAGTGTGAAAACTGAGTTTCCTTGAGAGCTACTTGGAAGCCTGATGGTGTGTGAAGTTAGTGAGCCAAATGGAGTTGTTCTCCCACAAGAACCACTCGGCTGATCCTTCTTCAATATGCCCTTCACCAACATGCAGTGTTTCCTTGATTGAATTAGCTCTCACACCAATATTTGCGTCTAGAGCCTTTGCATTGAGGGCTATCTGAAAACGGCTGTGGCGCTGAAGTTGCCTGTGAATCTGGAGTTGGTGGCATGTGAAACCCGCATGTGAAGCATTCGTTTGTGTGGGATGCCTCTACCAGGTTCATTCCTAGATAATGCACTCAAAGGGCACTAAGCATAGAGTGTGAAACCTGAGTTTCCTTGAGAGCTGCTTGGAAGCCTGATGGTGTGTGAAGTTAGTGAGCCAAATGGAGTTGTTCTCCCACAAGAACCACTCGGCTGATCTCCTTCTTCAATATGCCCTTCACCAACATGCAGTGTTTCCTTGATTGAATTAGCTCTCACACCAATATTTGCGTCTAGAGCCTTTGCATTGAGGGCTATCTGAAAACGGCTGTGGCGCTGAAGTTGCCTGTGAATGTGGAGTTGGTGGCATGTGAAACCCGCATGTGGAGCATTCGTTTGTGTGGGATGCTAAGCAAGCTTCATTTCAGTCCTAGGCACACAAAGGGCACTAAGCATAGAGTGTGAAAACTGAGTTTCCTTGAGAGCTGCTTGGAAGCCTGATGGTGTGTGAAGTTAGTGAGCCAAATGGAGTTGTTCTCCCACAAGAACCACTTGGCTGATCCTTCTTCAATATGCCCTTCACCAACATGCAGTGTTTCCTTGATTGAATTAGCTCACACCAATATTTGCGTCTAGAGCCTTTGCATTGAGGGCTATCTGAAAACGGCTGTGGCGCTGAAGTTGCCTGTGAATGTGGAGTTGGTGGCATGTGAAACCCGCATGTGGAGCATTCGTTTGTGTGGGATGCTCTACCAGGTTCATTCCTAGATAATGCACTCAAAGGGCACTAAACATAGAGTGTGAAAACTGAGTTTCCTTGAGAGCTGCTTGGAAGCCTGATGGTGTGTGAAGTTAGTGAGCCAAATGGAGTTGTTCTCCCACAAGAACCACTCGGCTGATCCTTCTTCAATATGCCCTTCACCAACATGCAGTGTTTCCTTGATTGAATTAGCTCTCACACCAATATTTGCGTCTAGAGCCTTTGCATTGAGGCCTATCTGAAAACGGCTGTGGCGCTGAAGTTGCCTGTGAATGTGGAGTTGGTGGCATGTGAAACCCGCATGTGGAGCATTCATTTGCGTGGGATGCTCTACCAGGTTCATTCCTAGATAATGCACTCAAAGGGCACTAAGCATAGAGTGTGAAAACTGAGTTTCCTTGAGAGCTGCTTGGAATCCTGATGGTGTGTGAAGTTAGTGAGCCAAATGGAGTTGTTCTCCCACAAGAACCACTCGGCTGATCCTTCTTCAATATGCCCTTCACCAACATGCAGTGTTTCCTTGATTGAATTAGCTCTCACACCAATATTTGCGTCTAGAGCCTTTGCATTGAGGGCTATCTGAAAACGGCTGTGGCGCTGAAGTTGCCTGTGAATGTGGAGTTGGTGGCATGTGAAACCCGCATGTGGAGCATTCGTTTGTGTGGGATGCTCTACCAGGTTCATTCCTAGATAATGCACTCAAAGGGCACTAAACATAGAGTGTGAAAACTGAGTTTCGTTGAGAGCTGCTTGGAAGCCTGATTTAGTGAGCCAAATGGAGTTGTTCTCCCACAAGAACCACTCGGCTGATCCTTCTTCAATATGCCCTTCACCAACATGCAGTGTTTCCTTGATTGAATTAGCTCTCACACCAATATTTGCGTCTAGAGCCTTTGCATTGAGGGCTATCTGAAAACGGCTGTGGCGCTGAAGTTGCCTGTGAATGTGGAGTTGGTGGCATGTGAAACCCGCATGTGGAGCATTCATTTGTGTGGGATGCTCTACCAGGTTCATTCCTAGATAATGCACTCAAAGGGCACTAAGCATAGAGTGTGAAAACTGAGTTTCCTTGAGAGCTGCTTGGAAGCCTGATGGTGTGTGAAGTTAGTGAGCCAAATGGAGTTGTTCTCCCCACAAGAACCACTCGGCTGATCCTTCTTCAATATGCCCTTCACCAACATGCAGTGTTTCCTTGATTGAATTAGCTCTCACACCAATATTTGCGTCTAGAGCCTTTGCATTGAGGGCTATCTGAAAACGGCTGTGGCGCTGAAGTTGCCTGTGAATGTGGAGTTGGTGGCATGTGAAACCCGCATGTGGAGCATTCGTTTGTGTGGGATGCTCTACCAGGTTCATTCCTAGATAATGCACTCAAAGGGCACTAAGCATAGAGTGTGAAAAACTGAGTTTCCTTGAGAGCTGCTTGGAAGCCTGATGGTGTGTGAAGTTAGTGAGCCAAATGGAGTTGTTCTCCCACAAGAACCACTCGGCTGATCCTTCTTCAATATGCCCTTCACCAACATGCAGTGTTTCCTTGATTGAATTAGCTCTCACACCAATATTTGCGTCTAGAGCCTTTGCATTGAGGGCTATCTGAAAACGGCTGTGGCGCTGAAGTTGCCTGTGAATGTGGAGTTGGTGGCATGTGAAACCCCGCATGTGGAGCATTCGTTTGTGTGGGATGCTAAGCAAGCTTCATTTCAGTCCTAGGCACACAAAGGGCACTAAGCATAGAGTGTGAAAACTGAGTTTCCTTGAGAGCTGCTTGGAATCCTGATGGTGTGTGAAGTTAGTGAGCCAAATGGAGTTGTTCTCCCACAAGAACCACTTGGCTGATCCTTCTTCAATATGCCTTCACCAACATGCAGTGTTTCCTTGATTGAATTAGCTCTCACACCCAATATTTGCGTCTAGAGCCTTTGCATTGAGGGCTATCTGAAAACGGCTGTGGCGCTGAAGTTGCCTGTGAATGTGGAGTTGGTGGCATGTGAAACCCGCATGTGAAGCATTCGTTTGTGTGGGATGCTCTACCAGGTTCATTCTAGATAATGCACTCAAAGGGCACTAAGCATAGAGTGTGAAAACTGAGTTTCCTTGAGAGCTGCTTGGAAGCCTGATGGTGTGTGAAGTTAGTGAGCCAAATGGAGTTGTTCTCCCACAAGAACCACTCGGCTGATCCTTCTTCAATATGCCCTTCACCAACATGCAGTGTTTCCTTGATTGAATTAGCTCTCACACCAATATTTGCGTCTAGAGCCTTTGCATTGAGGGCTATCTGAAAACGGCTGTGGCGCTGAAGTTGCCTGTGAATGTGGAGTTGGTGGCATGTGAAACCCGCATGTGGAGCATTCGTTTGTGTGGGATGCTGTACCAGGTTCATTCCTAGATAATGCACTCAAAGGGCACTAAGCATAGAGTGTGAAAACTGAGTTTCCTTGAGAGCTGCTTGGAAGCCTGATGGTGTGTGAAGTTAGTGAGCCAAATGGAGTTGTTCTCCCACAAGAACCACTCGGCTGATCCTTCTTCAATATGCCCTTCACCAACATGCAGTGTTTCCTTGATTGAATTAGCTCTCACACCAATATTTGCGTCTAGAGCCTTTGCATTGAGGGCTATCTGAAAACGGCTGTGGCGCTGAAGTTGCCTGTGAATGTGGAGTTGGTGGCATGTGAAACCCGCATGTGGAGCATTCGTTTCTGTGGGATGCTCTACCAAGTTCATTCCTAGATAATGCACTCAAAGGGCACTAAGCATAGAGTGTGAAAACTGAGTTTCCTTGAGAGCTGCTTGGAAGCCTGATGGTGTGTGAAGTTAGTGAGCCAAATGGAGTTGTTCTCCCACAAGAACCACTCGGCTGATCCTTCTTCAATATGCCCTTCACCAACATGCAGTGTTTCCTTGATTGAATTAGCTCTCACACAAATATTTGCGTCTAGAGCCTTTGCATTGAGGGCTATCTGAAAACGGCTGTGGCGCTGAAGTTGCCTGTGAATGTGGAGTGGTGGCATGTGAAACCCGCATGTGGAGCATTCGTTTGTGTGGGATGCTAAGCAAGCTTCATTTCAGTCCTAGGCACACAAAGGGCACTAAGCATAGAGTGTGAAAACTGAGTTTCCTGAGAGCTGCTTGGAATCCTGATGGTGTGTGAAGTTAGTGAGCCAAATGGAGTTGTTCTCCCACAAGAACCACTTGGCTGATCCTTCTTCAATATGCCCTTCACCAACATGGCAGTGTTTCCTTGATTGAATTAGCTCTCACACCAATATTTGCGTCTAGAGCCTTTGCATTGAGGGCTATCTGAAAACGGCTGTGGCGCTGAAGTTGCCTGTGAATGTGGAGTTGGTGGCATGTGAAACCCGCATGTGAAGCATTCGTTTGTGTGGGATGCTCTAACCAGGTTCATTCCTAGATAATGCACTCAAAGGGCACTAAGCATAGAGTGTGAAAACTGAGTTTCCTTGAGAGCTGCTTGGAAGCCTGATGGTGTGTGAAGTTAGTGAGCCAAATGGAGTTGTTCTCCCACAAGAACCACTCGGCTGATCCTTCTTCAATATGCCCTTCACCAACATGCAGTGTTTCCTTGATTGAATTAGCTCTCACACCAATATTTGCGTCTAGAGCCTTTGCATTGAGGGCTATCTGAAAACGGCTGTGGCGCTGAAGTTGCCTGTGAATGTGGAGTTGGTGGCATGTGAAACCCGCATGTGGAGCATTCGTTTGTGTGGGATGCTGTACCAGGTTCATTCCTAGATAATGCACTCAAAGGGCACTAAGCATAGAGTGTGAAAACTGAGTTTCCTTGAGAGCTGCTTGGAAGCCTGATGGTGTGTGAAGTTAGTGAGCCAAATGGAGTTGTTCTCCCACAAGAACCACTCGGCTGATCCTTCTTCAATATGCCCTTCACCAACATGCAGTGTTTCCTTGATTGAATTAGCTCTCACACCAATATTTGCGTCTAGAGCCTTTGCATTGAGGGCTATCTGAAAACGGCTGTGGCGCTGAAGTTGCCTGTGAATGTGGAGTTGGTGGCATGTGAAACCCGCATGTGGAGCATTCGTTTGTGTGGGATGCTCTACCAAGTTCATTCCTAGATAATGCACTCAAAGGGCACTAAGCATAGAGTGTGAAAACTGAGTTTCCTTGAGAGCTGCTTGGAAGCCTGATGGTGTGTGAAGTTAGTGAGCCAAATGGAGTTGTTCTCCCACAAGAACCACTTGGCTGATCCTTCTTCAATATGCCCTTCACCAACATGCAGTGTTTCCTTGATTGAATTAGCTCTCACGCCAATATTTGCGTCTAGAGCCTTTGCATTGAGGGCTATCTGAAAACGGCTGTGGCGCTGAAGTTGCCTGTGAATGTGGAGTTGGTGGCATGTGAAATCCGCATGTGGAGCATTCGTTTGTGTGGGATGCTGACCAAGCTTCATTTCAGTCCTAGGCACACAAAGAGCACTAAGCATAGAGTGTGAAAACTGAGTTTCCTTGAGAGCTGCTTGGAAGCCTGATGGTGTGTGAAGTTAGTGAGCCAAATGGAGTTGTTCTCCCACAAGAACCACTCGGCTGATCCTTCTTCAATATGCCCTTCACCAACATGCAGTGTTTCCTTGATTGAATTAGCTCTCACACCAATATTTGCGTCTAGAGCCTTTGCATTGAGGGCTATCTGAAAACGGCTGTGGCGCTGAAGTTGCCTGTGAATGTGGAGTTGGTGGCATGTGAAACCCGCATGTGGAGCATTCGTTTGTGTGGGATGCTCTACCAGGTTCATTCCAAAATAATGCACTCAAAGGGCACTAAGCATAGAGTGTGAAAACTGAGTTTCCTTGAGAGCTGCTTGGAAGCCTGATGGTGTGTGAAGTTAGTGAGCCAAATGGAGTTGTTTTCCCACAAGAACCACTTGGCTGATCCTTCTTCAATATGCCCTTCACCAACAGGCAGTGTTTCATTGATTGAATTAGCTCTCACGCCAATATTTGCGTCTAGAGCCTTTGCATTGAGGGCTATCTGAAAACGGCTGTGGCGCTGAAGTTGCCTGTGAATGTGGAGTTGGTGGCATGTGAAACCCGCAAGTGGAGCATTCGTTTGTGTGGGATGCTGACCAAGCTTCATTTCAGTCCTAGTCACACAAAGGGCACTAAGCATAGAGTGTGAAACCTGAGTTTCCTTGAGAGCTGCTTGGAAGCCTGATGGTCTGTGAAGTTAGTGAGCCAAATGGAGTTGTTCTCCCACAAGAACCACTCGGCTGATCCTTCTTCAATATGCCCTTCACCAACATGCAGTGTTTCCTTGATTGAATTAGCTCTCACACCAATATTTGCGTCTAGAGCCTTTGCATTGAGGGCTATCTGAAAACGGCTGTGGCGCTGAAGTTGCCTGTGAATGTGGAGTTGGTGGCATGTGAAACCCGCATGTGGAGCATTCGTTTGTGTGGGATGCTCTACCAGGTTCATTCCTAGATAATGCACTCAAAGGGCACTAAGCATAGAGTGTGAAAACTGAGTTTCCTTGAGAGCTGCTTGGAAGCCTGATGGTGTGTGAAGTTAGTGAGCCAAATGGAGTTGTTCTCCCACAAGAACCACTCGGCTGATCCTTCTTCAATATGCCCTTCACCAACATGCAGTGTTTCCTTGATTGAATTAGCTCTCACACCAATATTTGCGTCTAGAGCCTTTGCATTGAGGGCTATCTGAAAACGGCTGTGGCGCTGAAGTTGCCTGTGAATGTGGAGTTGGTGGCATGTGAAACCCGCAAGTGGAGCATTCGTTTCTGTGGGATGCTGACCAAGCTTCATTTCAGTCCTAGGCACACAATGGGCACTAAGCATAGAGTGTGAAAACTGAGTTTCCTTGAGAGCTGCTTGGAAGCCTGATGGTGTGTGAAGTTAGTGAGTCAAATGGAGTTGTTCTCCCACAAGAACCACTTGGCTGATCCTTCTTCAATATGCCCTTCACCAACATGCAGTGTTTCCTTGATTGAATTAGCTCTCACACCAATATTTGCGTCTAGAGCCTTTGCATTGAGGGCTATCTGAAAACGGCTGTGGCGCTGAAGTTGCCTGTGAATGTGGAGTTGGTGGCATGTGAAACCCGCATGTGGAGCATTCGTTTGTGTGGGATGCTCTACCAGGTTCATTCCTAGATAATGCACTCAAAGGGCACTAAGCATAGAGTGTGAAAACTGAGTTTCCTTGAGAGCTGCTTGGAAGCCTGATGGTGTGTGAAGTTAGTGAGCCAAATGGAGTTGTTCTCCCACAAGAACCACTCGGCTGATCCTTCTTCAATATGCCCTTCACCAACATGCAGTGTTTCCTTGATTGAATTAGCTCTCACACCAATATTTGCGTCTAGAGCCTTTGCATTGAGGGCTATCTGAAAACGGCTGTGGCGCTGAAGTTGCCTGTGAATGTGGAGTTGGTGGCATGTGAAACCCGCATGTGAAGCATTCGTTTGTGTGGGATGCTCTACCAGGTTCATTCCTAGATAATGCACTCAAAGGGCACTAAGCATAGAGTGTGAAAACTGAGTTTCCTTGAGAGCTGCTTGGAAGCCTGATGGTGTGTGAAGTTAGTGAGCCAAATGGAGTTGTTCTCCCACAAGAACCACTCGGCTGATCCTTCTTCAATATGCCCTTCACCAACATGCAGTGTTTCCTTGATTGAATTAGCTCTCACACCAATATTTGCGTCTAGAGCCTTTGCATTGAGGGCTATCTGAAAACGGCTGTGGCGCTGAAGTTGCCTGAGAATGTGGAGTTGGTGGCATGTGAAACCCGCATGTGGAGCATTCGTTTGTGTGGGATGCTCTACCAGGTTCATTCCTAGATAATGCACTCAAAGGGCACTAAGCATAGAGTGTGAAAACTGAGTTTCCTTGAGAGCTGCTTGGAAGCCTGATGGTGTGTGAAGTTAGTGAGCCAAATGGAGTTGTTCTCCCACAAGAACCACTCGGCTGATCCTTCTTCAATATGCCCTTCACCAACATGCAGTGTTTCCTTGATTGAATTAGCTCTCACACCAATATTTGCGTCTAGAGCCTTTGCATTGAGGGCTATCTGAAAACGGCTGTGGCGCTGAAGTTGCCTGTGAATGTGGAGTTGGTGGCATGTGAAACCCGCATGTGGAGCATTCGTTTGTGTGGGATGCTGACCAAGCTTCATTTCAGTCCTAGTCACACAAAGGGCACTAAGCATAGAGTGTGAAACCTGAGTTTCCTTGAGAGCTGCTTGGAAGCCTGATGGTGTGTGAAGTTAGTGAGCCAAATGGAGTTGTTCTCCCACAAGAACCACTCGGCTGATCCTTCTTCAATATGCCCTTCACCAACATGCAGTGTTTCCTTGATTGAATTAGCTCTCACACCAATATTTGCGTCTAGAGCCTTTGCATTGAGGGCTATCTGAAAACGGCTGTGGCGCTGAAGTTGCCTGTGAATGTGGAGTTGGTGGCATGTGAAACCCGCATGTGGAGCATTCGTTTGTGTGGGATGCTCTACCAGGTTCATTCCTAGATAATGCACTCAAAGAGCACTAAGCATAGAGTGTGAAAACTGAGTTTCCTTGAGAGCTGCTTGGAAGCCTGATGGTGTGTGAAGTTAGTGAGCCAAATGGAGTTGTTCTCCCACAAGAACCACTCGGCTGATCCTTCTTCAATATGCCCTTCACCAACATGCAGTGTTTCCTTGATTGAATTAGCTCTCACACCAATATTTGCGTCTAGAGCCTTTGCATTGAGGGCTATCTGAAAACGGCTGTGGCGCTGAAGTTGCCTGTGAATGTGGAGTTGGTGGCATGTGAAACCCGCAAGTGGAGCATTCGTTTGTGTGGGATGCTGACCAAGCTTCATTTCAGTCCTAGGCACACAAAGGGCACTAAGCATAGAGTGTGAAAACTGAGTTTCCTTGAGAGCTGCTTGGAAGCCTGATGGTGTGTGAAGTTAGTGAGCCAAATGGAGTTGTTCTCCCACAAGAACCACTCGGCTGATCCTTCTTCAATATGCCCTTCACCAACATGCAGTGTTTCCTTGATTGAATTAGCTCTCACACCAATATTTGCGTCTAGAGCCTTTGCATTGAGGGCTATCTGAAAACGGCTGTGGCGCTGAAGTTGCCTGAGAATGTGGAGTTGTTGGCATGTGAAACCCGCATGTGGAGCATTCGTTTGTGTGGGATGCTCTACCAGGTTCATTCCTAGATAATGCACTCAAAGGGCACTAAGCATAGAGTGTGAAAACTGAGTTTCCTTGAGAGCTGCTTGGAAGCCTGATGGTGTGTGAAGTTAGTGAGCCAAATGGAGTTGTTCTCCCACAAGAACCACTCGGCTGATCCTTCTTCAATATGCCCTTCACCAACATGCAGTGTTTCCTTGATTGAATTAGCTCTCACACCAATATTTGCGTCTAGAGCCTTTGCATTGAGGGCTATCTGAAAACGGCTGTGGCGCTGAAGTTGCCTGTGAATGTGGAGTTGGTGGCATGTGAAACCCGCATGTGAAGCATTCGTTTGTGTGGGATGCTCTACCAGGTTCATTCCTAGATAATGCACTCAAAGGGCACTAAGCATAGAGTGTGAAAACTGAGTTTCCTTGAGAGCTGCTTGGAAGCCTGATGGTGTGTGAAGTTAGTGAGCCAAATGGAGTTGTTCTCCCACAAGAACCACTCGGCTGATCCTTCTTCAATATGCCCTTCACCAACATGCAGTGTTTCCTTGATTGAATTAGCTCTCACACCAATATTTGCGTCTAGAGCCTTTGCATTGAGGGCTATCTGAAAACGGCTGTGGCGCTGAAGTTGCCTGAGAATGTGGAGTTGGTGGCATGTGAAACCCGCATGTGGAGCATTCGTTTGTGTGGGATGCTCTACCAGGTTCATTCCTAGATAATGCACTCAAAGGGCACTAAGCATAGAGTGTGAAAACTGAGTTTCCTTGAGAGCTGCTTGGAAGCCTGATGGTGTGTGAAGTTAGTGAGCCAAATGGAGTTGTTCTCCCACAAGAACCACTCGGCTGATCCTTCTTCAATATGCCCTTCACCAACATGCAGTGTTTCCTTGATTGAATTAGCTCTCACACCAATATTTGCGTCTAGAGCCTTTGCATTGAGGGCTATCTGAAAACGGCTGTGGCGCTGAAGTTGCCTGTGAATGTGGAGTTGGTGGCATGTGAAACCCGCATGTGGAGCATTCGTTTGTGTGGGATGCTGACCAAGCTTCATTTCAGTCCTAGTCACACAAAGGGCACTAAGCATAGAGTGTGAAACCTGAGTTTCCTTGAGAGCTGCTTGGAAGCCTGATGGTGTGTGAAGTTAGTGAGCCAAATGGAGTTGTTCTCCCACAAGAACCACTCGGCTGATCCTTCTTCAATATGCCCTTCACCAACATGCAGTGTTTCCTTGATTGAATTAGCTCTCACACCAATATTTGCGTCTAGAGCCTTTGCATTGAGGGCTATCTGAAAACGGCTGTGGCGCTGAAGTTGCCTGTGAATGTGGAGTTGGTGGCATGTGAAACCCGCATGTGGAGCATTCGTTTGTGTGGGATGCTCTACCAGGTTCATTCCTAGATAATGCACTCAAAGAGCACTAAGCATAGAGTGTGAAAACTGAGTTTCCTTGAGAGCTGCTTGGAAGCCTGATGGTGTGTGAAGTTAGTGAGCCAAATGGAGTTGTTCTCCCACAAGAACCACTCGGCTGATCCTTCTTCAATATGCCCTTCACCAACATGCAGTGTTTCCTTGATTGAATTAGCTCTCACACCAATATTTGCGTCTAGAGCCTTTGCATTGAGGGCTATCTGAAAACGGCTGTGGCGCTGAAGTTGCCTGTGAATGTGGAGTTGGTGGCATGTGAAACCCGCAAGTGGAGCATTCGTTTATGTGGGATGCTGAGCAAGCTTCATTTCAGTCCTAGGCACACAAAGGGCACTAAGCATAGAGTGTGAAAACTGAGTTTCCTTGAGAGCTGCTTGGAAGCCTGATGGTGTGTGAAGTTAGTGAGCCAAATGGAGTTGTTCTCCCACAAGAACCACTCGGCTGATCCTTCTTCAATATGCCCTTCACCAACATGCAGTGTTTCCTTGATTGAATTAGCTCTCACACCAATATTTGCGTCTAGAGCCTTTGCATTGAGGGCTATCTGAAAACGGCTGTGGCGCTGAAGTTGCCTGAGAATGTGGAGTTGTTGGCATGTGAAACCCGCATGTGGAGCATTCGTTTGTGTGGGATGCTCTACCAGGTTCATTCCTAGATAATGCACTCAAAGGGCACTAAGCATAGAGTGTGAAAACTGAGTTTCCTTGAGAGCTGCTTGGAAGCCTGATGGTGTGTGAAGTTAGTGAGCCAAATGGAGTTGTTCTCCCACAAGAACCACTCGGCTGATCCTTCTTCAATATGCCCTTCACCAACATGCAGTGTTTCCTTGATTGAATTAGCTCTCACACCAATATTTGCGTCTAGAGCCTTTGCATTGAGGGCTATCTGAAAACGGCTGTGGCGCTGAAGTTGCCTGTGAATGTGGAGTTGGTGGCATGTGAAACCCGCATGTGGAGCATTCGTTTGTGTGGGATGCTCTACCAGGTTCATTCCTAGATAATGCACTCAAAGGGCACTAAGCATAGAGTGTGAAAACTGAGTTTCCTTGAGAGCTGCTTGGAAGCCTGATGGTGTGTGAAGTTAGTGAGCCAAATGGAGTTGTTCTCCCACAAGAACCACTCGGCTGATCCTTCTTCAATATGCCCTTCACCAACATGCAGTGTTTCCTTGATTGAATTAGCTCTCACACCAATATTTGCGTCTAGAGCCTTTGCATTGAGGGCTATCTGAAAACGGCTGTGGCGCTGAAGTTGCCTGTGAATGTGGAGTTGGTGGCATGTGAAACCCGCAAGTGGAGCATTCGTTTGTGTGGGATGCTGACCAAGCTTCATTTCAGTCCTAGGCACACAAAGGGCACTAAGCATAGAGTGTGAAAACTGAGTTTCCTTGAGAGCTGCTTGGAAGCCTGATGGTGTGTGAAGTTAGTGAGTCAAATGGAGTTGTTCTCCCACAAGAACCACTCGGCTGATCCTTCTTCAATATGCCCTTCACCAACATGCAGTTTCCTTGATTGAATTAGCTCTCACACCAATATTTGCGTCTAGAGCCTTTGCATTGAGGGCTATCTGAAAACGGCTGTGGCGCTGAAGTTGCCTGTGAATGTGGAGTTGGTGGCATGTGAAACCCGCATGTGGAGCATTCGTTTGTGTGGGATGCTCTACCAGGTTCATTCCTAGATAATGCACTCAAAGGGCACTAAACATAGAGTGTGAAACCTGAGTTTCCTTGAGAGCTGCTTGGAAGCCTGATGGTGTGTGAAGTTAGTGAGCCAAATGGAGTTGTTCTCCCACAAGAACCACTCGGCTGATCCTTCTTCAATATGCCCTTCACCAACATGCAGTGTTTCCTTGATTGAATTAGCTCTCACACCAATATTTGCGTCTAGAGCCTTTGCATTGAGGGCTATCTGAAAACGGCTGTGGCGCTGAAGTTGCCTGTGAATGTGGAGTTGGTGGCATGTGAAACCCGCAAGTGGAGCATTCGTTTGTGTGGGATGCTGAGCAAGCTTCATTTCAGTCCTACGCACACAAAGGGCACTAAGCATAGAGTGTGAAAACTGAGTTTCCTTGAGAGCTGCTTGGAAGCCTGATGGTGTGTGAAGTTAGTGAGCCAAATGGAGTTGTTCTCCCACAAGAACCACTCGGCTGATCCTTCTTCAATATGCCCTTCACCAACATGCAGTGTTTCCTTGATTGAATTAGCTCTCACACCAATATTTGCGTCTAGAGCCTTTGCATTGAGGGCTATCTGAAAACGGCTGTGGCGCTGAAGTTGCCTGAGAATGTGGAGTTGGTGGCATGTGAAACCCGCATGTGGAGCATTCGTTTGTGTGGGATGCTCTACCAGGTTCATTCCTAGATAATGCACTCAAAGGGCACTAAGCATAGAGTGTGAAAACTGAGTTTCCTTGAGAGCTGCTTGGAAGCCTGATGGTGTGTGAAGTTAGTGAGCCAAATGGAGTTGTTCTCCCACAAGAACCACTCGGCTGATCCTTCTTCAATATGCCCTTCACCAACATGCAGTGTTTCCTTGATTGAATTAGCTCTCACACCAATATTTGCGTCTAGAGCCTTTGCATTGAGGGCTATCTGAAAACGGCTGTGGCGCTGAAGTTGCCTGTGAATGTGGAGTTGGTGGCATGTGAAACCCGCATGTGGAGCATTCGTTTGTGTGGGATGCTCTACCAGGTTCATTCCTAAATAATGCACTCAAAGGGCACTAAGCATAGAGTGTGAAAACTGAGTTTCCTTGAGAGCTGCTTGGAAGCCTGATGGTGTGTGAAGTTAGTGAGCCAAATGGAGTTGTTCTCCCACAAGAACCACTCGGCTGATCCTTCTTCAATATGCCCTTCACCAACATGCAGTGTTTCCTTGATTGAATTAGCTCTCACACCAATATTTGCGTCTAGAGCCTTTGCATTGAGGGCTATCTGAAAACGGCTGTGGCGCTGAAGTTGCCTGTGAATGTTGAGTTGGTGGCATGTGAAACCCGCATGTGGAGCATTCGTTTGTGTGGGATGCTCTAACAGGTTCATTCCTAGATAATTCACTCAAAGGGCACTAAGCATAGAGTGTGAAAACTGAGTTTCCTTGAGAGCTGCTTGGAAGCCTGATGGTGTGTGAAGTTAGTGAGCCAAATGGAGTTGTTCTCCCACAAGAACCACTCGGCTGATCCTTCTTCAATATGCCCTTCACCAACATGCAGTGTTTCCTTGATTGAATTAGCTCTCACACCAATATTTGCGTCTAGAGCCTTTGCATTGAGGGCTATCTGAAAACGGCTGTGGCGCTGAAGTTGCCTGTGAATCTGGAGTTGGTGGCATGTGAAACCCGCATGTGGAGCATTCGTTTGTGTGGGATGCTCTACCAGGTTCATTCCTAGATAATGCACTCAAAGGGCACTAAGCATAGAGTGTGAAAACTGAGTTTCCTTGAGAGCTGCTTGGAAGCCTGATGGTGTGTGAAGTTAGTGAGCCAAATGGAGTTGTTTTCCCACAAGAACCACTTGGTTGATCCTTCTTCAATATGCCCTTCACCAACATGCAGTGTTTCCTTGATTGAATTAGCTCTCACACCAATATTTGCGTCTAGAGCCTTTGCATTGAGGGCTATCTGAAAACGGCTGTGGCGCTGAAGTTGCCTGTGAATGTGGAGTTGGTGGCATGTGAAACCCGCATGTGGAGCATTCGTTTGTGTGGGATGCTGACCAAGCTTCATGTCAGTCCTAGTCACACAAAGGGCACTAAGCATAGAGTGTGAAACCTGAGTTTCCTTGAGAGCTGCTTGGAAGCCTGATGGTGTGTGAAGTTAGTGAGCCAAATGGAGTTGTTCTCCCACAAGAACCACTTGGCTGATCCTTCTTCAATATGCCCTTCACCAACATGCAGTGTTTCCTTGATTGAATTAGCTCTCACACCAATATTTGCGTCTAGAGCCTTTGCATTGAGGGCTATCTGAAAACGGCTGTGGCGCTGAAGTTGCCTGTGAATGTGGAGTTGGTGGCATGTGAAACCCGCATGTGGAGCATTCGTTTGTGTGGGATGCTCTACCAGGTTCATTCCTAGATAATGCACTCAAAGGGCACTAAGCATAGAGTGTGAAAACTGAGTTTCCTTGAGAGCTGCTTGGAAGCCTGATGGTGTGTGAAGTTAGTGAGCCAAATGGAGTTGTTCTCCCACAAGAACCACTCGGCTGATCCTTCTTCAATATGCCCTTCACCAACATGCAGTGTTTCCTTGATTGAATTAGCTCTCACACCAATATTTGCGTCTAGAGCCTTTGCATTGAGGGCTATCTGAAAACGGCTGTGGCGCTGAAGTTGCCTGTGAATGTGGAGTTGGTGGCATGTGAAACCCGCAAGTGGAGCATTCGTTTGTGTGGGATGCTGACCAAGCATCATTTCAGTCCTAGGCACACAAAGGGCACTAAGCATAGAGTGTGAAAACTGAGTTTCCTTGAGAGCTGCTTGGAAGCCTGATGGTGTGTGAAGTTAGTGAGTCAAATGGAGTTGTTCTCCCACAAGAACCACTCGGCTGATCCTTCTTCAATATGCCCTTCACCAACATGCAGTGTTTCCTTGATTGAATTAGCTCTCACACCAATATTTGCGTCTAGAGCCTTTGCATTGAGGGCTATCTGAAAACGGCTGTGGCGCTGAAGTTGCCTGTGAATGTGGAGTTGGTGGCATGTGAAACCCGCATGTGGAGCATTCGTTTGTGTGGGATGCTCTACCAGGTTCATTCCTAGATAATGCACTCAAAGGGCACTAAACATAGAGTGTGAAAACTGAGTTTCCTTGAGAGCTGCTTGGAAGCCTGATGGTGTGTGAAGTTAGTGAGCCAAATGGAGTTGTTCTCCCACAAGAACCACTCGGCTGATCCTTCTTCAATATGCCCTTCACCAACATGCAGTGTTTCCTTGATTGAATTAGCTCTCACACCAATATTTGCGTCTAGAGCCTTTGCATTGAGGGCTATCTGAAAACGGCTGTGGCGCTGAAGTTGCCTGTGAATCTGGAGTTGGTGGCATGTGAAACCCGCATGTGAAGCATTCGTTTGTGTGGGATGCTCTACCAGGTTCATTCCTAGATAATGCACTCAAAGGGCACTAAGCATAGAGTGTGAAAACTGAGTTTCCTTGAGAGCTGCTTGGAAGCCTGATGGTGTGTGAAGTTAGTGAGCCAAATGGAGTTGTTCTCCCACAAGAACCACTCGGCTGATCCTTCTTCAATATGCCCTTCACCAACATGCAGTGTTTCCTTGATTGAATTAGCTCTCACACCAATATTTGCGTCTAGAGCCTTTGCATTGAGGGCTATCTGAAAACGGCTGTGGCGCTGAAGTTGCCTGAGAATGTGGAGTTGGTGGCATGTGAAACCCGCATGTGGAGCATTCGTTTGTGTGGGATGCTCTACCAGGTTCATTCCTAGATAATGCACTCAAAGGGCACTAAGCATAGAGTGTGAAAACTGAGTTTCCTTGAGAGCTGCTTGGAAGCCTGATGGTGTGTGAAGTTAGTGAGCCAAATGGAGTTGTTCTCCCACAAGAACCACTCGGCTGATCCTTCTTCAATATGCCCTTCACCAACATGCAGTGTTTCCTTGATTGAATTAGCTCTCACACCAATATTTGCGTCTAGAGCCTTTGCATTGAGGGCTATCTGAAAACGGCTGTGGCGCTGAAGTTGCCTGTGAATGTGGAGTTGGTGGCATGTGAAACCCGCATGTGGAGCATTCGTTTGTGTGGGATGCTCTACCAGGTTCATTCCTAGATAATGCACTCAAAGGGCACTAAGCATAGAGTGTGAAAACTGAGTTTCCTTGAGAGCTGCTTGGAAGCCTGATGGTGTGTGAAGTTAGTGAGCCAAATGGAGTTGTTCTCCCACAAGAACCACTCGGCTGATCCTTCTTCAATATGCCCTTCACCAACATGCAGTGTTTCCTTGATTGAATTAGCTCTCACACCAATATTTGCGTCTAGAGCCTTTGCATTGAGGGCTATCTGAAAACGGCTGTGGCGCTGAAGTTGCCTGTGAATGTGGAGTTGGTGGCATGTGAAACCCGCATGTGGAGCATTCGTTTGTGTGGGATGCTCTACCAGGTTCATTCCTAGATAATGCACTCAAAGGGCACTAAGCATAGAGTGTGAAAACTGAGTTTCCTTGAGAGCTGCTTGGAAGCCTGATGGTGTGTGAAGTTAGTGAGCCAAATGGAGTTGTTCTCCCACAAGAACCACTCGGCTGATCCTTCTTCAATATGCCCTTCACCAACATGCAGTGTTTCCTTGATTGAATTAGCTCTCACACCAATATTTGCGTCTAGAGCCTTTGCACTGAGGGCTATCTGAAAACGGCTGTGGCGCTGAAGTTGCCTGTGAATGTGGAGTTGGTGGCATGTGAAACCCGCATGTGGAGCATTCGTTTGTGTGGGATGCTCTACCAGGTTCATTCCTAGATAATGCACTCAAAGGGCACTAAGCATAGAGTGTGAAACCTGAGTTTCCTTGAGAGCTGCTTGGAAGCCTGATGGTGTGTGAAGTTAGTGAGCCAAATGGAGTTGTTCTCCCACAAGAACCACTCGGCTGATCCTTCTTCAATATGCCCTTCACCAACATGCAGTGTTTCCTTGATTGAATTAGCTCTCACACCAATATTTGCGTCTAGAGCCTTTGCATTGAGGGCTATCTGAAAACGGCTGTGGCGCTGAAGTTGCCTGTGAATCTGGAGTTGGTGGCATGTGAAACCCGCATGTGATGCATTCGTTTGTGTGGGATGCTCTACCAGGTTCATTCCTAGATAATGCACTCAAAGGGCACTAAGCATAGAGTGTGAAACCTGAGTTTCCTTGAGAGCTGCTTGGAAGCCTGATGGTGTGTGAAGTTAGTGAGCCAAATGGAGTTGTTCTCCCACAAGAACCACTCGGCTGATCCTTCTTCAATATGCCCTTCACCAACATGCAGTGTTTCCTTGATTGAATTAGCTCTCACACCAATATTTGCGTCTAGAGCCTTTGCATTGAGGGCTATCTGAAAACGGCTGTGGCGCTGAAGTTGCCTGTGAATGTGGAGTTGGTGGCATGTGAAACCCGCATGTGGAGCATTCGTTTGTGTGGGATGCTCTACCAGGTTCATTCCTAGATAATGCACTCAAAGGGCACTAAGCATAGAGTGTGAAAACTGAGTTTCCTTGAGAGCTGCTTGGAAGCCTGATGGTGTGTGAAGTTAGTGAGCCAAATGGAGTTGTTCTCCCACAAGAACCACTCGGCTGATCCTTCTTCAATATGCCCTTCACCAACATGCAGTGTTTCCTTGATTGAATTAGCTCTCACACCAATATTTGCGTCTAGAGCCTTTGCATTGAGGGCTATCTGAAAACGGCTGTGGCGCTGAAGTTGCCTGTGAATGTGGAGTTGGTGGCATGTGAAACCTGCATGTGGAGCATTCGTTTGTGTGGGATGCTAAGCAAGCTTCATTTCAGTCCTAGGCATACAAAGGGCACTAAGCATAGAGTGTGAAAACTGAGTTTCCTTGAGAGCTGCTTGGAATCCTGATGGTGTGTGAAGTTAGTGAGCCAAATGGAGTTGTTCTCCCACAAGAACCACTCGGCTGATCCTTCTTCAATATGCCCTTCACCAACATGCAGTGTTTCCTTGATTGAATTAGCTCTCACACCAATATTTGCGTCTAGAGCCTTTGCATTGAGGGCTATCTGAAAACGGCTGTGGCGCTGAAGTTGCCTGTGAATGTGGAGTTGGTGGCATGTGAAACCTGCATGTGGAGCATTCGTTTGTGTGGGATGCTAAGCAAGCTTCATTTCAGTCCTAGGCACACAAAGGGCACGAAGCATAGAGTGTGAAAACTGAGTTTCCTTGAGAGCTGCTTGGAATCCTGATGGTGTGTGAAGTTAGTGAGCCAAATGGAGTTGTTCTCCCACAAGAACCACTTGGCTGATCCTTCTTCAATATGCCCTTCACCAACATGCAGTGTTTCCTTGATTGAATTAGCTCTCACACCAATATTTGCGTCTAGAGCCTTTGCATTGAGGGCTATCTGAAAACGGCTGTGGCCCTGAAGTTGCCTGTGAATGTGGAGTTGGTGGCATGTGAAACCCGCATGTGAAGCATTCGTTTGTGTGGGATGCTCTACCAGGTTCATTCCTAGATAATGCACTCAAAGGGCACTAAGCATAGAGTGTGAAAACTGAGTTTCCTTGAGAGCTGCTTGGAAGCCTGATGGTGTGTGAAGTTAGTGAGCCAAATGGAGTTGTTCTCCCACAAGAACCACTCGGCTGATCCTTCTTCAATATGCCCTTCACCAACATGCAGTGTTTCCTTGATTGAATTAGCTCTCACACCAATATTTGCGTCTAGAGCCTTTGCATTGAGGGCTATCTGAAAACGGCTGTGGCGCTGAAGTTGCCTGTGAATGTGGAGTTGTTGGCATGTGAAACCCGCATGTGGAGCATTCGTTTGTGTGGGATGCTGACCAAGCTTCATTTCAGTCCTAGGCACACAAAGGGCACTAAGCATAGAGTGTGAAAACTGAGTTTCCTTGAGAGCTGCTTGGAAGCCTGATGGTGTGTGAAGTTAGTGAGCCAAATGGAGTTGTTTTCCCACAAGAACCACTCGGCTGATCCTTCTTCAATATGCCCTTCACCAACAGGCAGTGTTTCGTTGATTGAATTAGCTCTCACACCAATATTTGCGTCTAGAGCCTTTGCATTGAGGGCTATCTGAAAACGGCTGTGGCGCTGAAGTTGCCTGTGAATGTGGAGTTGGTGGCATGTGAAACCCGCATGTGGAGCATTCGTTTGTGTGGGATGCTCTACCAGGTTCATTCCTAAATAATGCACTCAAAGGGCACTAAGCATAGAGTGTGAAAACTGAGTTTCCTTGAGAGCTGCTTGGAAGCCTGTTGGTGTGTGAAGTTAGTGAGCCAAATGGAGTTGTTTTCCCACAAGAACCACTCGGCTGATCCTTCTTCAATATGCCCTTCACCAACAGGCAGTGTTTCGTTGATTGAATTAGCTCTCACACCAATATTTGCGTCTAGAGCCTTTGCATTGAGGGCTATCTGAAAACGGCTGTGGCGCTGAAGTTGCCTGTGAATGTGGAGTTGGTGGCATGTGAAACCCGCATGTGGAGCATTCGTTTGTGTGGGATGCTGACCAAGCTTCATTTCAGTCCTAGGCACACAAAGGGCACTAAGCATAGAGTGTGAAACCTGAGTTTCCTTGAGAGCTGCTTGGAAGCCTGATGGTGTGTGAAGTTAGTGAGCCAAATGGAGTTGTTCTCCCACAAGAACCACTTGGCTGATCCTTCTTCAATATGCCCTTCACCAACATGCAGTGTTTCCTTGATTGAATTAGCTCTCACACCAATATTTGCGTCTAGAGCCTTTGCATTGAGGGCTATCTGAAAACGGCTGTGGCGCTGAAGTTGCCTGTGAATCTGGAGTTGGTGGCATGTGAAACGCGCATGTGGAGCATTCGTTTGTGTGGGATGCTCTACCAGGTTCATTCCTAGATAATGCACTCAAAGGGCACTAAGCATAGAGTGTGAAAACTGAGTTTCCTTGAGAGCTGCTTGGAAGCCTGATGGTGTGTGAAGTTAGTGAGCCAAATGGAGTTGTTCTCCCACAAGAACCACTCGGCTGATCCTTCTTCAATATGCCCTTCACCAACATGCAGTGTTTCCTTGATTGAATTAGCTCTCACACCAATATTTGCGTCTAGAGCCTTTGCATTGAGGGCTATCTGAAAACGGCTGTGGCGCTGAAGTTGCCTGTGAATGTGGAGTTGGTGGCATGTGAAACCTGCATGTGGAGCATTCGTTTGTGTGGGATGCTAAGCAAGCTTCATTTCAGTCCTAGGCACACAAAGGGCACGAAGCATAGAGTGTGAAAACTGAGTTTCCTTGAGA
Organism: Ochotona princeps; assembly: GCF_030435755.1. NCBI lineage: Eukaryota > Metazoa > Chordata > Mammalia > Lagomorpha > Ochotonidae > Ochotona > Ochotona princeps. Next base: position 41,183 of record NW_026701754.1, read on the forward strand.
GCTGCTTGGAATCCTGATGGTGTGTGAAGTTAGTGAGCCAAATGGAGTTGTTCTCCCACAAGAACCACTTGGCTGATCCTTCTTCAATATGCCCTTCACCAACATGCAGTGTTTCCTTGATTGAATTAGCTCTCACACCAATATTTGCGTCTAGAGCCTTTGCATTGAGGGCTATCTGAAAACGGCTGTGGCCCTGAAGTTGCCTGTGAATGTGGAGTTGGTGGCATGTGAAACCCGCATGTGAAGCATTCGTTTGTGTGGGATGCTCTACCAGGTTCATTCCTAGATAATGCACTCAAAGGGCACTAAGCATAGAGTGTGAAAACTGAGTTTCCTTGAGAGCTGCTTGGAAGCCTGATGGTGTGTGAAGTTAGTGAGCCAAATGGAGTTGTTCTCCCACAAGAACCACTCGGCTGATCCTTCTTCAATATGCCCTTCACCAACATGCAGTGTTTCCTTGATTGAATTAGCTCTCACACCAATATTTGCGTCTAGAGCCTTTGCATTGAGGGCTATCTGAAAACGGCTGTGGCGCTGAAGTTGCCTGTGAATGTGGAGTTGGTGGCATGTGAAACCCGCATGTGGAGCATTCGTTTGTGTGGGATGCTGACCAAGCTTCATTTCAGTCCTAGGCACACAAAGGGCACTAAGCATAGAGTGTGAAAACTGAGTTTCCTTGAGAGCTGCTTGGAATCCTGATGGTGTGTGAAGTTAGTGAGCCAAATGGAGTTGTTTTCCCACAAGAACCACTCGGCTGATCCTTCTTCAATATGCCCTTCACCAACAGGCAGTGTTTCGTTGATTGAATTAGCTCTCACACCAATATTTGCGTCTAGAGCCTTTGCATTGAGGGCTATCTGAAAATGGCTGTGGCGCTGAAGTTGCCTGTGAATGTGGAGTTGGTGGCATGTGAAACCCGCATGTGGAGCATTCGTTTGTGTGGGATGCTCTACCAGGTTCATTCCTAAATAATGCACTCAAAGGGCACTAAGCATAGAGTGTGAAAACTGAGTTTCCTTGAGAGCTGCTTGGAAGCCTGTTGGTGTGTGAAGTTAGTGAGCCAAATGGAGTTGTTTTCCCACAAGAACCACTCGGCTGATCCTTCTTCAATATGCCCTTCACCAACAGGCAGTGTTTCGTTGATTGAATTAGCTCTCACACCAATATTTGCGTCTAGAGCCTTTGCATTGAGGGCTATCTGAAAACGGCTGTGGCGCTGAAGTTGCCTGTGAATGTGGAGTTGGTGGCATGTGAAACCCGCATGTGGAGCATTCGTTTGTGTGGGATGCTGACCAAGCTTCATTTCAGTCCTAGGCACACAAAGGGCACTAAGCATAGAGTGTGAAACCTGAGTTTCCTTGAGAGCTGCTTGGAAGCCTGATGGTGTGTGAAGTTAGTGAGCCAAATGGAGTTGTTCTCCCACAAGAACCACTCGGCTGATCCTTCTTCAATATGCCCTTCACCAACATGCAGTGTTTCCTTGATTGAATTAGCTCTCACACCAATATTTGCGTCTAGAGCCTTTGCATTGAGGGCTATCTGAAAACGGCTGTGGCGCTGAAGTTGCCTGTGAATCTGGAGTTGGTGGCATGTGAAACGCGCATGTGGAGCATTCGTTTGTGTGGGATGCTCTACCAGGTTCATTCCTAGATAATGCACTCAAAGGGCACTAAGCATAGAGTGTGAAAACTGAGTTTCCTTGAGAGCTGCTTGGAAGCCTGATGGTGTGTGAAGTTAGTGAGCCAAATGGAGTTGTTCTCCCACAAGAACCACTCGGCTGATCCTTCTTCAATATGCCCTTCACCAACATGCAGTGTTTCCTTGATTGAATTAGCTCTCACACCAATATTTGCGTCTAGAGCCTTTGCATTGAGGGCTATCTGAAAACGGCTGTGGCGCTGAAGTTGCCTGTGAATGTGGAGTTGGTGGCATGTGAAACCCGCAAGTGGAGCATTCGTTTGTGTGGGATGCTCTACCAAGCTTCATTTCAGTCCTAGGCACACAAAGGGCACTAAGCATAGAGTGTGAAAACTGAGTTTCCTTGAGAGCTGCTTGGAAGCCTGATGGTGTGTGAAGTTAGTGAGCCAAATGGAGTTGTTCTCCCACAAGAACCACTCGGCTGATCCTTCTTCAATATGCCCTTCACCAACATGCAGTGTTTCCTTGATTGAATTAGCTCTCACACCAATATTTGCGTCTAGAGCCTTTGCATTGAGGGCTATCTGAAAACGGCTGTGGCGCTGAAGTTGCCTGTGAATGTGGAGTTGGTGGCATGTGAAACCCGCATGTGGAGCATTTGTTTGTGTGGGATGCTCTACCAGGTTCATTCCTAGATAATGCACTCAAAGGGCACTAAGCATAGAGTGTGAAAACTGAGTTTCCTTGAGAGCTGCTTGGAAGCCTGATGGTGTGTGAAGTTAGTGAGCCAAATGGAGTTGTTCTCCCACAAGAACCACTCGGCTGATCCTTCTTCAATATGCCCTTCACCAACATGCAGTGTTTCCTTGATTGAATTAGCTCTCACACCAATATTTGCGTCTAGAGCCTTTGCATTGAGGGCTATCTGAAAACGGCTGTGGCGCTGAAGTTGCCTGTGAATGTGGAGTTGGTGGCATGTGAAACCCGCATGTGGAGCATTCGTTTGTGTGGGATGCTCTACCAGGTTCATTCCTAGATAATGCACTCAAAGGGCACTAAGCATAGAGTGTGAAAACTGAGTTTCCTTGAGAGCTGCTTGGAAGCCTGATGGTGTGTGAAGTTAGTGAGCCAAATGGAGTTGTTCTCCCACAAGAACCACTCGGCTGATCCTTCTTCAATATGCCCTTCACCAACATGCAATGTTTCCTTGATTGAATTAGCTCTCACACCAATATTTGCGTCTAGAGCCTTTGCATTGAGGGCTATCTGAAAACGGCTGTGGCGCTGAAGTTGCCTGTGAATGTGGAGTTGGTGGCATGTGAAACCCGCATGTGGAGCATTCGTTTGTGTGGGATGCTCTACCAGGTTCATTCCTAGATAATGCACTCAAAGGGCACTAAGCATATAGTGTGAAAACTGAGTTTCTTTGAGAGCTGCTTGGAAGCCTGATGGTGTGTGAAGTTAGTGAGCCAAATGGAGTTGTTCTCCCACAAGAACCACTCGGCTGATCCTTCTTCAATATGCCCTTCACCAACATGCAGTGTTTCCTTGATTGAATTAGCTCTCACACCAATATTTGCGTCTAGAGCCTTTGCATTGAGGGCTATCTGAAAACGGCTGTGGCGCTGAAGTTGCCTGTGAATGTGGAGTTGGTGGCATGTGAAACCCGCATGTGGAGCATTCGTTTGTGTGGGATGCTCTACCAGGTTCATTCCTAGATAATGCACTCAAAGGGCACTAAGCATAGAGTGTGAAAACTGAGTTTCCTTGAGAGCTGCTTGGAAGCCTGATGGTGTGTGAAGTTAGTGAGCCAAATGGAGTTGTTCTCCCACAAGAACCACTCGGCTGATCCTTCTTCAATATGCCCTTCACCAACATGCAGTGTTTCCTTGATTGAATTAGCTCTCACACCAATATTTGCGTCTAGAGCCTTTGCATTGAGGGCTATCTGAAAACGGCTGTGGCGCTGAAGTTGCCTGTGAATGTGGAGTTGGTGGCATGTGAAACCCGCATGTGGAGCATTCATTTGTGTGGGATGCTGACCAAGCTTCATTTCAGTCCTAGGCGCACTAAGGGCACTAAGCATAGAGTGTGAAAACTGAGTTTCCTTGAGAGCTGCTTGGAAGCCTGATGGTGTGTGAAGTTAGTGAGCCAAATGGAGTTGTTCTCCCACAAGAACCACTCGGCTGATCCTTCTTCAATATGCCCTTCACCAACATGCAGTGTTTCCTTGATTGAATTAGCTCTCACACCAATATTTGCGTCTAGAGCCTTTGCATTGAGGGCTATCTGAAAACGGCTGTGGCGCTGAAGTTGCCTGTGAATCTGGAGTTGGTGGCATGTGAAACCCGCATGTGAAGCATTCGTTTGTGTGGGATGCTCTACCAGGTTCATTCCTAGATAATGCACTCAAAGGGCACTAAGCATAGAGTGTGAAAACTGAGTTTCCTTGAGAGCTGCTTGGAAGCCTGATGGTGTGTGAAGTTAGTGAGCCAAATGGAGTTGTTCTCCCACAAGAACCACTCGGCTGATCCTTCTTCAATATGCCCTTCACCAACATGCAGTGTTTCCTTGATTGAATTAGCTTTCACACCAATATTTGCGTCTAGAGCCTTTGCATTGAGGGCTATCTGAAAACGGCTGTGGCGCTGAAGTTGCCTGTGAATGTGGAGTTGGTGGCATGTGAAACCCGCATGTGGAGCATTCGTTTGTGTGGGATGCTCTACCAGGTTCATTCCTAGATAATGCACTCAAAGGGCACTAAGCATAGAGTGTGAAAACTGAGTTTCCTTGAGAGCTGCTTGGAAGCCTGATGGTGTGTGAAGTTAGTGAGCCAAATGGAGTTGTTCTCCCACAAAAACCACTCGGCTGATCCTTCTTCAATATGCCCTTCACCAACATGCAGTGTTTCCTTGATTGAATTAGCTCTCACACCAATATTTGCGTCTAGAGCCTTTGCATTGAGGTCTATCTGAAAACGGCTGTGGCGCTGAAGTTGCCTGTGAATGTGGAGTTGGTGGCATGTGAAACCTGCATGTGGAGCATTCGTTTGTGTGGGATGCTAAGCAAGCTTCATTTCAGTCCTAGGCACACAAAGGGCACTAAGCATAGAGTGTGAAAACTGAGTTTCCTTGAGAGCTGCTTGGAAGCCTGATGGTGTGTGAAGTTAGTGAGCCAAATGGAGTTGTTCTCCCACAAGAACCACTCGGCTGATCCTTCTTCAATATGCCCTTCACCAACATGCAGTGTTTCCTTGATTGAATTAGCTTTCACACCAATATTTGCGTCTAGAGCCTTTGCATTGAGGGCTATCTGAAAACGGCTGTGGCGCTGAAGTTGCCTGTGAATGTGGAGTTGGTGGCATGTGAAACCCGCATGTGGAGCATTCGTTTGTGTGGGATGCTCTACCAGGTTCATTCCTAGATAATGCACTCAAAGGGCACTAAGCATAGAGTGTGAAAACTGAGTTTCCTTGAGAGCTGCTTGGAAGCCTGATGGTGTGTGAAGTTAGTGAGCCAAATGGAGTTGTTCTCCCACAAGAACCACTCGGCTGATCCTTCTTCAATATGCCCTTCACCAACATGCAGTGTTTCCTTGATTGAATTAGCTCTCACACCAATATTTGCGTCTAGAGCCTTTGCATTGAGGTCTATCTGAAAACGGCTGTGGCGCTGAAGTTGCCTGTGAATGTGGAGTTGGTGGCATGTGAAACCTGCATGTGGAGCATTCGTTTGTGTGGGATGCTAAGCAAGCTTCATTTCAGTCCTAGGCACACAAAGGGCACGAAGCATAGAGTGTGAAAACTGAGTTTCCTTGAGAGCTGCTTGGAAGCCTGATGGTGTGTGAAGTTAGTGAGCCAAATGGAGTTGTTCTCCCACAAGAACCACTTGGCTGATCCTTCTTCAATATGCCCTTCACCAACATGCAGTGTTTCCTTGATTGAATTAGCTCTCACACCAATATTTGCGTCTAGAGCCTTTGCATTGAGGGCTATCTGAAAACGGCTGTGGCGCTGAAGTTGCCTGTGAATGTGGAGTTGGTGGCATGTGAAACCCGCATGTGGAGCATTCGTTTGTGTGGGATGCTCTACCAGGTTCATTCCTAGATAATGCACTCAAAGGGCACTAAGCATAGAGTGTGAAAACTGAGTTTCCTTGAGAGCTGCTTGGAAGCCTGATGGTGTGTGAAGTTAGTGAGCCAAATGAAGTTGTTCTCCCACAAGAACCACTCGGCTGATCCTTCTTCAATATGCCCTTCACCAACATGCAGTGTTTCCTTGATTGAATTAGCTCTCACACCAATATTTGCGTCTAGAGCCTTTGCATTGAGGGCTATCTGAAAACGGCTGTGGCGCTGAAGTTGCCTGTGAATGTGGAGTTGGTGGCATGTGAAACCTGCATGTGGAGCATTCGTTTGTGTGGGATGCTAAGCAAGCTTCATTTCAGTCCTAGGCACACAAAGGGCACGAAGCATAGAGTGTGAAAACTGAGTTTCCTTGAGAGCTGCTTGGAATCCTGATGGTGTGTGAAGTTAGTGAGCCAAATGGAGTTGTTCTCCCACAAGAACCACTTGGCTGATCCTTCTTCAATATGCCCTTCACCAACATGCAGTGTTTCCTTGATTGAATTAGCTCTCACACCAATATTTGCGTCTAGAGCCCTTGCATTGAGGGCTATCTGAAAACGGCTGTGGCCCTGAAGTTGCCTGTGAATGTGGAGTTGGTGGCATGTGAAACCCGCATGTGAAGCATTCGTTTGTGTGGGATGCTCTACCAGGTTCATTCCTAGATAATGCACTCAAAGGGCACTAAGCATAGAGTGTGAAAACTGAGTTTCCTTGAGAGCTGCTTGGAAGCCTGATGGTGTGTGAAGTTAGTGAGCCAAATGGAGTTGTTCTCCCACAAGAACCACTCGGCTGATCCTTCTTCAATATGCCCTTCACCAACATGCAGTGTTTCCTTGATTGAATTAGCTCTCACACCAATATTTGCGTCTAGAGCCTTTGCATTGAGGGCTATCTGAAAACGGCTGTGGCGCTGAAGTTGCCTGTGAATGTGGAGTTGGTGGCATGTGAAACCCGCATGTGGAGCATTCGTTTGTGTGGGATGCTCTACCAGGTTCATTCCTAGATAATGCACTCAAAGGGCACTAAGCATAGAGTGTGAAAACTGAGTTTCCTTGAGAGCTGCTTGGAAGCCTGATGGTGTGTGAAGTTAGTGAGCCAAATGGAGTTGTTCTCCCACAAGAACCACTCGGCTGATCCTTCTTCAATATGCCCTTCACCAACATGCAGTGTTTCCTTGATTGAATTAGCTCTCACACAAATATTTGCGTCTAGAGCCTTTGCATTGAGGGCTATCTGAAAACGGCTGTGGCGCTGAAGTTGCCTGTGAATGTGGAGTTGGTGGCATGTGAAACCCGCATGTGGAGCATTCGTTTGTGTGGGATGCTGACCAAGCTTCATTTCAGTCCTAGGCACACAAAGGGCACTAAGCATAGAGTGTGAAAACTGAGTTTCCTTGAGAGCTGCTTGGAAGCCTGATGGTGTGTGAAGTTAGTGAGCCAAATGGAGTTGTTCTCCCACAAGAACCACTCGGCTGATCCTTCTTCAATATGCCCTTCACCAACATGCAGTGTTTCCTTGATTGAATTAGCTCTCACACCAATATTTGCGTCTAGAGCCTTTGCATTGAGGGCTATCTGAAAACGGCTGTGGCGCTGAAGTTGCCTGTGAATGTGGAGTTGGTGGCATGTGAAACCCGCATGTGGAGCATTCGTTTGTGTGGGATGCTCTACCAGGTTCATTCCTAAATAATGCACTCAAAGGGCACTAAGCATAGAGTGTGAAAACTGAGTTTCCTTGAGAGCTGCTTGGAAGCCTGATGGTGTGTGAAGTTAGTGAGCCAAATGGAGTTGTTCTCCCACAAGAACCACTCGGCTGATCCTTCTTCAATATGCCCTTCACCAACATGCAGTGTTTCCTTGATTGAATTAGCTCTCACACCAATATTTGCGTCTAGAGCCTTTGCATTGAGGGCTATCTGAAAACGGCTGTGGCGCTGAAGTTGCCTGTGAATGTGATGTTGGTGGCATGTGAAACCCGCATGTGGAGCATTCGTTTGTGTGGGATGCTGACCAAGCTTCATTTCAGTCCTAGGCACACAAAGAGCACTAAGCATAGAGTGTGAAAACTGAGTTTCCTTGAGAGCTGCTTGGAAGCCTGATGGTGTGTGAAGTTAGTGAGCCAAATGGAGTTGTTCTCCCACAAGAACCACTCGGCTGATCCTTCTTCAATATGCCCTTCACCAACATGCAGTGTTTCCTTGATTGAATTAGCTCTCACACCAATATTTGCATCTAGAGCCTTTGCATTGAGGGCTATCTGAAAACGGCTGTGGCACTGAAGTTGCCTGTGAATGTGGAGTTGGTGGCATGTGAAACCCGCATGTGGAGCATTCGTTTGTGTGGGATGCTGACCAAGCTTCATTTCAGTCGTAGGCACACAAAGAGCACTAAGCATAGAGTGTGAAAACTGAGTTTCCTTGAGAGCTGCTTGGAAGCCTGATGGTGTGTGAAGTTAGTGAGCCAAATGGAGTTGTTCTCCCACAAGAACCACTCGGCTGATCCTTCTTCAATATGCCCTTCACCAACATGCAGTGTTTCCTTGATTGAATTAGCTCTCACACCAATATTTGCGTCTAGAGGCTTTGCATTGAGGGCTATCTGAAAACGGCTGTGGCGCTGAAGTTGCCTGTGAATGTGGAGTTGGTGGCATGTGAAACCCGCAAGTGGAGCATTCGTTTGTGTGGGATGCTGACCAAGCTTCATTTCAGTCCTAGGCACACAAAGGGCACTTAGCATAGAGTGTGAAAACTGAGTTTCCTTGAGAGCTGCTTGGAAGCCTGATGGTGTGTGAAGTTAGTGAGCCAAATGGAGTTGTTCTCCCACAAGAACCACTCGGCTGATCCTTCTTCAATATGCCCTTCACCAACATGCAGTGTTTCCTTGATTGAATTAGCTCTCACACAAATATTTGCGTCTAGAGCCTTTGCATTGAGGGCTATCTGAAAATGGCTGTGGCGCTGAAGTTGCCTGTGAATGTGGAGTTGGTGGCATGTGAAACCCGCATGTGGAGCATTCGTTTGTGTGGGATGCTCTACCAGGTTCATTCCTAGATAATGCACTCAAAGGGCACTAAGCATAGAGTGTGAAACCTGAGTTTCTTTGAGAGCTGCTTGGAAGCCTGATGGTGTGTGAAGTTAGTGAGCCAAATGGAGTTGTTCTCCCACAAGAACCACTCGGCTGATCCTTCTTCAATATGCCCTCACCAACATGCAGTGTTTCCTTGATTGAATTAGCTCTCACACCAATATTTGCGTCTAGAGCCTTTGCATTGAGGGCTATCTGAAAACGGCTGTGGCGCTGAAGTTGCCTGTGAATGTGGAGTTGGTGGCATGTGAAACCCGCATGTGGAGCATTCGTTTGTGTGGGATGCTGACCAAGCTTCATTTCAGTCCTAGGCACACAAAGGGCACTAAGCATAGAGTGTGAAACCTGAGTTTCCTTGAGAGCTGCTTGGAAGCCTGATGGTGTGTGAAGTTAGTGAGCCAAATGGAGTTGTTCTCCCACAAGAACCACTCGGCTGATCCTTCTTCAATATGCCCTTCACCAACATGCAGTGTTTCCTTGATTGAATTAGCTCTCACACCAATATTTGCGTCTAGAGCCTTTGCATTGAGGGCTATCTGAAAACGGCTGTGGCACTGAAGTTGCCTGTGAATGTGGAGTTGGTGGCATGTGAAACCCGCATGTGGAGCATTCGTTTGTGTGGGATGCTCTACCAGGTTCATTCCTAGATAATGCACTCAAAGGGCACTAAGCATAGAGTGTGAAACCTGAGTTTCCTTGAGAGCTGCTTGGAAGCCTGATGGTGTGTGAAGTTAGTGAGCCAAATGGAGTTGTTCTCCCACAAGAACCACTCGGCTGATCCTTCTTCAATATGCCCTTCACCAACATGCAGTGTTTCCTTGATTGAATTAGCTCTCACACCAATATTTGCGTCTAGAGCCTTTGCATTGAGGGCTATCTGAAAACGGCTGTGGCGCTGAAGTTGCCTGTGAATGTGGAGTTGGTGGCATGTGAAACCCGCAAGTGGAGCATTCGTTTGTGTGGGATGCTGACCAAGCTTCATTTCAGTCCTAGGCACACAAAGGGCACTAAGCATAGAGTGTGAAAACTGAGTTTCCCTTGAGAGCTGCTTGGAAGCCTGATGGTGTGTGAAGTTAGTGAGCCAAATGGAGTTGTTCTCCCACAAGAACCACTCGGCTGATCCTTCTTCAATATGCCCTTCACCAACATGCAGTGTTTCCTTGACTGAATTAGCTCTCACACCAATATTTGCGTCTAGAGCCTTTGCATTGAGGGCTATCTGAAAACGGCTGTGGCGCTGAAGTTGCCTGTGAATGTGATGTTGGTGGCATGTGAAACCCGCATGTGGAGCATTCGTTTGTGTGGGATGCTGACCAAGCTTCATTTCAGTCGTAGGCACACAAAGAGCACTAAGCATAGAGTGTGAAAACTGAGTTTCCTTGAGAGCTGCTTGGAAGCCTGATGGTGTGTGAAGTTAGTGAGCCAAATGGAGTTGTTCTCCCACAAGAACCACTCGGCTGATCCTTCTTCAATATGCCCTTCACCAACATGCAGTGTTTCCTTGATTGAATTAGCTCTCACACCAATATTTGCGTCTAGAGCCTTTGCATTGAGGGCTATCTGAAAACGGCTGTGGCGCTGAAGTTGCCTGTGAATGTGGAGTTGGTGGCATGTGAAACCCGCAAGTGGAGCATTCGTTTGTGTGGGATGCTGACCAAGCTTCATTTCAGTCCTAGGCACACAAAGGGCACTTAGCATAGAGTGTGAAAACTGAGTTTCCTTGAGAGCTGCTTGGAAGCCTGATGGTGTGTGAAGTTAGTGAGCCAAATGGAGTTGTTCTCCCACAAGAACCACTCGGCTGATCCTTCTTCAATATGCCCTTCACCAACATGCAGTGTTTCCTTGATTGAATTAGCTCTCACACCAATATTTGCGTCTAGAGCCTTTGCATTGAGGGCTATCTGAAAACGGCTGTGGCGCTGAAGTTGCCTGTGAATGTGATGTTGGTGGCATGTGAAACCCGCATGTGGAGCATTCGTTTGTGTGGGATGCTGACCAAGCTTCATTTCAGTCCTAGGCACACAAAGGGCACTAAGCATAGAGTGTGAAAACTGAGTTTCCTTGAGAGCTGCTTGGAAGCCTGATGGTGTGTGAAGTTAGTGAGCCAAATGGAGTTGTTCTCCCACAAGAACCACTCGGCTGATCCTTCTTCAATATGCCCTTCACCAACATGCAGTGTTTCCTTGATTGAATTAGCTCTCACACCAATATTTGCGTCTAGAGCCTTTGCATTGAGGGCTATCTGAAAACGGCTGTGGCGCTGAAGTTGCCTGTGAATGTGGAGTTGGTGGCATGTGAAACCCGCAAGTGGAGCATTCGTTTGTGTGGGATGCTGACCAAGCTTCATTTCAGTCCTAGGCACACAAAGGGCACTAAGCATAGAGTGTGAAAACTGAGTTTCCTTGAGAGCTGCTTGGAAGCCTGATGGTGTGTGAAGTTAGTGAGCCAAATGGAGTTGTTCTCCCACAAGAACCACTCGGCTGATCCTTCTTCAATATGCCCTTCACCAACATGCAGTGTTTCCTTGATTGAATTAGCTCTCACACCAATATTTGCGTCTAGAGCCTTTGCATTGAGGGCTATCTGAAAACGGCTGTGGCGCTGAAGTTGCCTGTGAATCTGGAGTTGGTGGCATGTGAAACCCGCATGTGGAGCATTCGTTTGTGTGGGATGCTCTACCAGGTTCATTCCTAGATAATGCACTCAAAGAGCACTAAGCATAGAGTGTGAAAACTGAGTTTCCTTGAGAGCTGCTTGGAAGCCTGATGGTGTGTGAAGTTAGTGAGCCAAATGGAGTTGTTCTCCCACAAGAACCACTCGGCTGATCCTTCTTCAATATGCCCTTCACCAACATGCAGTGTTTCCTTGATTGAATTAGCTCTCACACAAATATTTGCGTCTAGAGCCTTTGCATTGAGGGCTATCTGAAAATGGCTGTGGCGCTGAAGTTGCCTGTGAATGTGGAGTTGGTGGCATGTGAAACCCGCATGTGGAGCATTCGTTTGTGTGGGGATGCTCTACCAGGTTCATTCCTAGATAATGCACTCAAAGGGCACTAAGCATAGAGTGTGAAACCTGAGTTTCTTTGAGAGGTGCTTGGAAGCCTGATGGTGTGTGAAGTTAGTGAGCCAAATGGAGTTGTTCTCCCACAAGAACCACTCGGCTGATCCTTCTTCAATATGCCCTTCACCAACATGCAGTGTTTCCTTGATTGAATTAGCTCTCACACCAATATTTGCGTCTAGAGCCTTTGCATTGAGGGCTATCTGAAAACGGCTGTGGCGCTGAAGTTGCCTGTGAATCTGGAGTTGGTGGCATGTGAAACCCGCATGTGGAGCATTCGTTTGTGTGGGATGCTGACCAAGCTTCATTTCAGTCCTAGGCACACAAAGGGCACTAAGCATAGAGTGTGAAAACTGAGTTTCCTTGAGAGCTGCTTGGAAGCCTGATGGTGTGTGAAGTTAGTGAGCCAAATGGAGTTGTTTTCTCACAAGAACCACTCGGCTGATCCTTCTTCAATATGCCCTTCACCAATATGCAGTGTTTCCTTGATTGAATTAGCTCTCACACCAATATTTGCGTCTAGAGCCTTTGCACTGAGGGCTATCTGAAAACGGCTGTGGCGCTGAAGTTGCCTGTGAATGTGGAGTTGGTGGCATGTGAAACCCGCATGTGGAGCATTCGTTTGTGTGGGATGCTGTACCAGGTTCATTCCTAGATAATGCACTCAAAGGGCACTAAGCATAGAGTGTGAAAACTGAGTTTCCTTGAGAGCTGCTTGGAAGCCTGATGGTGTGTGAAGTTAGTGAGCCAAATGGAGTTGTTCTCCCACAAGAACCACTCGGCTGATCCTTCTTCAATATGCCCTTCACCAACATGCAGTGTTTCCTTGATTGAATTAGCTCTCACACCAATATTTGCGTCTAGAGCCTTTGCATTGAGGGCTATCTGAAAACGGCTGTGGCGCTGAAGTTGCCTGTGAATGTGGAGTTGGTGGCATGTGAAACCCGCATGTGGAGCATTCGTTTGTGTGGGATGCTCTACCAGGTTCATTCCTAGATAATGCACTCAAAGGGCACTAAGCATAGAGTGTGAAAACTGAGTTTCCTTGAGAGCTGCTTGGAAGCCTGATGGTGTGTGAAGTTAGTGAGCCAAATGGAGTTGTTCTCCCACAAGAACCACTCGGCTGATCCTTCTTCAATATGCCCTTCACCAACATGCAGTGTTTCCTTGATTGAATTAGCTCTCACACAAATATTTGCGTCTAGAGCCTTTGCATTGAGGGCTATCTGAAAATGGCTGTGGCGCTGAAGTTGCCTGTGAATGTGGAGTTGGTGGCATGTGAAACCCGCATGTGGAGCATTCGTTTGTGTGGGATGCTCTACCAGGTTCATTCCTAGATAATGCACTCAAAGGGCACTAAGCATAGAGTGTGAAACCTGAGTTTCTTTGAGAGGTGCTTGGAAGCCTGATGGTGTGTGAAGTTAGTGAGCCAAATGGAGTTGTTCTCCCACAAGAACCACTCGGCTGATCCTTCTTCAATATGCCCTTCACCAACATGCAGTGTTTCCTTGATTGAATTAGCTCTCACACCAATATTTGCGTCTAGAGCCTTTGCATTGAGGGGCTATCTGAAAACGGCTGTGGCGCTGAAGTTGCCTGTGAATCTGGAGTTGGTGGCATGTGAAACCCGCATGTGGAGCATTCGTTTGTGTGGGATGCTGACCAAGCTTCATTTCAGTCCTAGGCACACAAAGGGCACTAAGCATAGAGTGTGAAAACTGAGTTTCCTTGAGAGCTGCTTGGAAGCCTGATGGTGTGTGAAGTTAGTGAGCCAAATGGAGTTGTTTTCTCACAAGAACCACTCGGCTGATCCTTCTTCAATATGCCCTTCACCAATATGCAGTGTTTCCTTGATTGAATTAGCTCTCACACCAATATTTGCGTCTAGAGCCTTTGCACTGAGGGCTATCTGAAAACGGCTGTGGCGCTGAAGTTGCCTGTGAATGTGGAGTTGGTGGCATGTGAAACCCGCATGTGGAGCATTCGTTTGTGTGGGATGCTGTACCAGGTTCATTCCTAGATAATGCACTCAAAGGGCACTAAGCATAGAGTGTGAAAACTGAGTTTCCTTGAGAGCTGCTTGGAAGCCTGATGGTGTGTGAAGTTAGTGAGCCAAATGGAGTTGTTCTCCCACAAGAACCACTCGGCTGATCCTTCTTCAATATGCCCTTCACCAACATGCAGTGTTTCCTTGATTGAATTAGCTCTCACACCAATATTTGCGTCTAGAGCCTTTGCATTGAGGGCTATCTGAAAACGGCTGTGGCGCTGAAGTTGCCTGTGAATGTGGAGTTGGTGGCATGTGAAACCCGCATGTGGAGCATTCGTTTGTGTGGGATGCTCTACCAGGTTCATTCCTAGATAATGCACTCAAAGGGCACTAAGCATAGAGTGTGAAAACTGAGTTTCCTTGAGAGCTGCTTGGAAGCCTGATGGTGTGTGAAGTTAGTGAGCCAAATGGAGTTGTTCTCCCACAAGAACCACTCGGCTGATCCTTCTTCAATATGCCCTTCACCAACATGCAGTGTTTCCTTGATTGAATTAGCTCTCACACCAATATTTGAGTCTAGAGCCTTTGCATTGAGGGCTATCTGAAAACGGCTGTGGCGCTGAAGTTGCCTGTGAATGTGGAGTTGGTGGCATGTGAAACCTGCATGTGGAGCATTCGTTTGTGTGGGATGCTCTACCAGGTTCATTCCTAGATAATGCATTCAAAGGGCATTAAACATAGAGTGTGAAAACTGAGTTTCCTTGAGAGCTGCTTGGAAGCCTGATGGTGTGTGAAGTTAGTGAGCCAAATGGAGTTGTTCTCCCACAAGAACCACTCGGCTGATCCTTCTTCAATATGCCCTTCACCAACATGCAGTGTTTCCTTGATTGAATTAGCTCTCACACCAATATTTGCGTCTAGAGCCTTTGCATTGAGGGCTATCTGAAAACGGCTGTGGCGCTGAAGTTGCCTGTGAATGTGGAGTTGGTGGCACGTGAAACCCGCATGCGGAGCATTCGTTTGTGTGGGATGCTCTACCAGGTTCATTCCTAAATAATGCACTCAATGGGCACTAAGCATAGAGTGTGAAAACTGAGTTTCCTTGAGAGCTGCTTGGAAGCCTGATGGTGTGTGAAGTTAGTGAGCCAAATGGAGTTGTTTTCCCACAAGAACCACTCGGCTGATCCTTCTTCAATATGCCCTTCACCAACATGCAGTGTTTCCTTGATTGAATTAGCTCTCACACCAATATTTGCGTCTAGAGCCTTTGCATTGAGGGCTATCTGAAAACGGCTGTGGCGCTGAAGTTGCCTGTGAATGTGGAGTTGGTGGCATGTGAAACCCGCATGTGGAGCATTCGTTTGTGTGGGATGCTCTACCAGGTTCATTCCTAAATAATGCACTCAAAGGGCACTAAGCATAGAGTGTGAAAACTGAGTTTCCTTGAGAGCTGCTTGGAAGCCTGATGGTGTGTGAAGTTAGTGAGCCAAATGGAGTTGTTCTCCCACAAGAACCACTCGGCTGATCCTTCTTCAATATGCCCTTCACCAACATGCAGTGTTTCCTTGATTGAATTAGCTCTCACAACCAATATTTGCGTCTAGAGCCTTTGCTTTGAGGGCTATCTGAAAACGGCTGTGGCGCTGAAGTTGCCTGTGAATGTGGAGTTGGTGGCATGTGAAACCCGCATGTGGAGCATTCGTTTGTGTGGGATGCTGACCAAGCTTCATTGCAGTCCTAGGCACACTAAGGGCACTAAGCATAGAGTGTGAAAACTGAGTTTCCTTGAGAGCTGCTTGGAAGCCTGATGGTGTGTGAAGTTAGTGAGCCAAATGGAGTTGTTCTCCCACAAGAACCACTCGGCTGATCCTTCTTCAATATGCCCTTCACCAACATGCAGTGTTTCCTTGATTGAATTAGCTCTCACACCAATATTTGCGTCTAGAGCCTTTGCATTGAGGGCTATCTGAAAACGGCTGTGGCGCTGAAGTTGCCTGTGAATGTGGAGTTGGTGGCATGTGAAACCCGCATGTGAAGCATTCGTTTGTGTGGGATTCTAAGCAAGCTTCATTTCAGTCCTAGCCATACAAAGGGCACTAAGCATAGAGTGTGAAAACTGAGTTTCCTTGAGAGCTGCTTGGAAGCCTGATGGTGTGTGAAGTTAGTGAGCCAAATGGAGTTGTTCTCCCACAAGAACCACTCGGCTGATCCTTCTTCAATATGCCCTTCACCAACATGCAGTGTTTCCTTGATTGAATTAGCTCTCACACCAATATTTGCGTCTAGAGCCTTTGCATTGAGGGCTATCTGAAAACGGCTGTGGCGCTGAAGTTGCCTGTGAATGTGGAGTTGGTGGCATGTGAAACCCGCATGTGGAGCATTCGTTTGTGTGGGATGCTCTAACCAGGTTCA